>NC_091299.1:32841923-32939423 GCF_038502225.1 Cherax quadricarinatus
GCCAGGGAAGGGAAGGTCCCTGGCAGGTAGTCAGTACCGACGCCACCAGCCCTAAAGCCAGGTCCCTGGTAGGTAGTCAAGTATGGACGCCAGAGAAGGCAGGTCCCTTGTAGGTAGTCATGTATGGACGCCAGGGAAGGCAGGTCCCTGGTATGTAGTCAGGTATGGACGCCATAGAAGGCAGATCCCTGGTAAGTAGTCATGTATGGACGCCAAAAAAGGCAGGTCCATGGAAGGAAGTCATGTATGGACGCCAGGGAAGGCAGGTCCCTGGTAGGTAGTCCGGTATGGACGCTATAGAAGGCAAGTCACTGGTAGGTAGTCAGGTATGGACGCCAGGTAAGGCTGGTCCATGGTAGGCAGTCAAGTATAGACGCCAGGTAAGGCAGGTTCCTGGTAGGTAGTCATGTATGGATGCAAGGGAAGGCAGGTCCCTGGTAGGAAGTCATGTATGGACGCCAGGGAAAGCAGGTCCCTGGGAGGTAGTCAAATATGGACGCCAGGGAAGGCAGGTCTCTTGTGGGTTGTCAGGAATGGGCGCCAGGGAGGAGCAGCCCTCCTGGAAGTGAGTCAGAAGGGACGCCAGGGAAGGCAGGTCCCTGATAGGTACTCAGGTATGGACGCCAAGGAAGGCAGGTCCCTGGTAGGTAGTAAGGTATGGAAGAAAGTTAAGGCAAGTCCCTGGTAGGTAGTCAAGTATAGACGCCAAGGAAGGCAGGTCCCTGGTATGTAGTCATGTATGAACGCCAGGGAAGGCAGGTCCCTGGTAGGTAGTCATCTGTGGACGCCAGTGAAGGCAGGATCCTGGTAGGTAGTCATGTATGGACGCCAGACAAGGCAGGTCTCTGGTAAGTAGTCAGGTATGGGCTCCAGGGAAGGCAGGTCTCTGGTAGGTAGTCTGGTATGGACGTCATAGAAGGCAAGTCCCTGGTAAATAGTCATGTATGGACGCCAGGGAAGGGAAGTCCCTGGTAGGTAGTCAGGTATGGACGCCAGGGAAGGCAGGTCTCTGGTAGGTAGTCTGGTATGGACGTCATAGAAGGCAAGTCCCTGGTAAATAGTCATGTATGGACGCCAGGGAAGGGAAGTCCCTGGTAGGTAGTCAGGTACCGACGCCATAGAAGTCATGTCCCTGATAGGAAGCCATGTATGGACGCCAGGGAAGGCAGGTCCCTCGTAGCTAGTCAAGCATAGACGCCAGGTAAGGCAGGTCCTTGGTAGGTAGTCATGTATGGACGCCAGGGAAGGCATGTCCCTGGTAGGCAATCATGTATGGACGCCAGAGAAAGCCGGTCCCTGGTAGGTAGTCAGGTATGGACGCCAGGGAAGGTAGATCCCTGGTAGGTAGTCAGGTATGGACGACAGGGAAGGTAGATCCCTGGTAGGTAGTCAGGTATGGACGCCAGGGAGGGAAGATCCCTTGTAGGTAGTCAGGTATTTACGCCAATGAAGGCAGATCCCTAGTAGGTAGTCATGTATGGACGAAAGGGAAGGAAGATCCCTGGTAGGTAGTCAGGTATGGACGCCAGGGAAGGCGAATCCCTGGTAGGTAGTCAGGTAAGGACGCCAGGAAAGGTAGATCCCTGGTAGGTAGTCAGGAATGGACGCCAGGGAAGGCAGATTCCTGTTAGGTAGTCAGGTATGGACGCCAGGGAAGGCAGGTCCCTGGCAGGTAGTCAGGTATGGACGCCAGGGAAGGCAGGTCCCTGGCAGGTAGTCAGGTATGGACGCCAGAGAAGATAGGTCCTTGGTAGGTAGTCAGGTATGGACGCCAGGGAAGGTAGATCCCTGGTAGGTAGTCAGGTATGGACGCCAGGGAAGATAGATCCCTGGCAGGTAGTCAAGTATGGACGCCATAGAAAGCAAGTCCTTGGTAGGTAGTCAGGTATGGAAGCCAGGGAAGGCAGGTCTCTGGTAGGCAGTCAAGTATAGACGCCAGGTAAAGCAGGTCCATGATAGGTAGTCATGTATGGACTCCAGGTAATGCAGGTCCCTGGTAGGTAGTCAGGTATGGACGCCAGGGAAGGCAGGTCCCTGGTAGGTAGCCAGGTATGGAAGGCAGGTAAGACAGGGCCTTGGTAGGTAGTCAGATATGGACGCCAGTGAAGGCAGGTCCATCATAGGTAGCCAGGTTTTAACGCCAGAGAAGGCAGGTCCCTGGTAGGTAGTGAAGTATAGACGCCAGGTAAGGCAGGTCCGTGGTAGGTAGTCATGTATAGACGTCAGGGAAGGCAGGTCCCTGGAAGGTTGTCATGTATGGACGCCAGGGAAAGCAGGTCCCTGGTAGGTAGTCATGTATGGGCGCCAGGGAAGGCAGGTCTCTGGTAGGTAGTCATGTATGAACGCAAGGGAAGGCAGGTCCCTGGTAGGTAGTCATGTATGGACGCCAGCGAAGGGAAGTCCCTGGTAGGTAGTCAGGTATGGACGCCATGGAAGGAAAGTCCCTGGTAGGTAGTCAGGTGTGGACGCCAGGGAAGGCTGGTCCCTGGTAGGCAGTCAAGTGTAGACGCCAGGCAAGGCAGGTCCATTGTAGGAAGTCATGCATGGACTCCTGGGAAGGCAGGACACTGGTAGGTAGTCATGAATGGACGCCAAAGAAGGCAGGTCCCTGGTAGGAAGTCATGTATGGACGCCAGGGAAGGCACGTCCCTGGTAGGTAGTCATGTATGGACGCCAGGGAAGGCAGGTCTCTGGTAGGTAGTCAGGTATTGGTGCCACGGAAGGCAGATCCCTGGTAGGTAGTCAGGTATGGACGCCAGGGAAGAACGTCCCTGGTAGGTAGTCAGGTGTGGACGTCAGGGAAGGCAGGTCCCTCGTAGGTAGTCAGGTATGGACGCCAGGGAAGGCAGGTCCCTGGTAGGTAGTCAGGTATGGACGCCAGGGAAGGCAGGTCCCTGGCAGGTAGTCAGGTATGGACGCCAGAGAAGGCAGGTCCCTGGTAGGTAGTCAGGTATGGACGCCAGGGAAGGCAGGTCCCTGGCAGGTAGTCAGGTATGGACGCCAGGGAAGGCAGGTCCCTGGCAGGTAGTCAGGTATGGACGCCAGGGAAGGCAGGTCCCTGGCAGGTAGTCAGGTATGGACGCCAGGGAAGGCAGGTCCCTGGTAGGTAGTCAGGTATGGACGCCAGGGAAGGCAGGTCCCTGGTAGGTAGTCAGGTATGGACGCCAGGGAAGGCTGGTCCCTGGCAGGTAGTCAGGTATGGACGCCAGGGAAGGCAGGTCTCTGGTAGGTAGTCAGGTATGGACGCCAGGGAAGGCAGGTCCCTGGTAGGTAGTCAGGTATGGACGCCAGGGAAGGCAGGTCCCTGGCAGGTAGTCAGGTATGGACGCGAGGGATGGCTGGTTCCTGGCAGGTAGTCAGGTATGGATGCCAGGGAAGGCAGGTCCATGGTAGGTAGTCAGGTATGGACGCCAGGGAAGGCAGGTCCCTGGCAGGTAGTCAGGTATGGACGCCAGGGAAGGCAGGTCCCTGGCAGGTAGTCAGGTATGGACGCCAGGGAAGGCAGGTCCCTGGTAGGTAGTCAGGTATGGACGCCAGGGAAGGCAGGTCCCTGGTAGGTAGTCAGGTATGGACGCCAGGGAAGGCAGGTCCCTGGTAGGTAGTCAGGTATGGACGCCAGGGAAGGCAGGTCCCTGGCAGGTATGGACGCCAGGGAAGGCCTCCAGGGTAAAGCCCCAAATGCCATGTAAATAACTGAACTATTTGTTCTCCTTAATGGTCGTCGCGTCCGAAACTCCTCGTTTGGCTGCAGCCTCAGATATATATATATATATATATACATATATATATATATATATATATATATATATATATATATATATATATATATATATATATATATATATATATATATATGTACTGGTTTAGCGCTTCCTCGTGAACAAAACGATGACGTGAATCCTTACTGAACTTGGTGTGGTGGTTCACTTTAATCCCCTTGAACCACCGACTACACGAGGGTCAGTAAGGCTGCATGTAACCTTCACTCAGCAGTGACGGTAGTGCTGACTAGAGGCTCCAGAGTCACTAACCTTCACTCAGCAGTGACGGTAGTTCTGACTAGAGGCTCCAGAGCCACTAACCTTCACTCAGCAGTGACGGTAGTGCTGACTAGAGGCTCCAGAGCCACTAACCTTCACACAGCAGTGACGGTAGTGCTGACTAGAGGCTCCAGAGCCACTAACCTTCACACAGCAGTGACGGTAGTGCTGACTAGAGGCTCCAGAGCCACTAACAACTGTTGTCTTCTCGAAGCAACACCACTAACATTTCACTATTAGTGCCCGACCAGAAGAAACGTTCTCCAGTTTTCACTTAATCCAATGATTCTAAGCGTATTAATTATGAGGGAATAAAAATAAATAGGAAGACACGACTGAGCTTGAGAGTGACCACTCCAGTCATGTGGTCGGGAGAGTGGTAGACCAAGTGCAACTTGGAAAAGTGCAAAGTTCTAATCCTTGGGAATGACAATAACCCTGTCACTTATAATCCAAATTATGCAGAACCTGACCATATAGAACGTGACAAGGTTTTGGGAAGTATAGTAGATACAACCCCAGACTTCGACATCGGTGCTCAATCCTCCTTAATCAGGTTTATACACTACTTGAATATATATCACGATTTATAAACATCAGGAATCTACTCAAGGTTGTTCCACAATTCTAGACATTATTAATAAATCCTCAGTTGGACGAGGCATTTCAGTTCTGTTCTCCATGCTACTGAATGAACATCAATGTACTGAAGAACATGCAGGGAGGGAAGGCAAAAGATAATCCGCTGTTTAAGGAATCTCTCAAAGATGAATGAAGTCTGAAGATTCTTGAAAGACACAGAATGAAGTTTTAAGGTTCTTAAAGGATGCAAAATTATGTTTGACGTTCCTAAAAGACGCAAAATTAAATCCGAAGGTTCTTAAAAGACCCAAAATTAAGTCTGACGTTCTTGAAAGACACAAAATTAAGTCTAAAGGTTCTTAAAAGAATCAAAATTAAGTTTGACGTTCTTAAAAGTCTCAAAATAAAATTTGAAGGTTCTTAAAAGACGCGGAATAACAGGAGAGATTTTTTTTGTATTCGCCGGTACCCTCCCGGCCCGTGTGTTTTCGAAGAGTGGTGACCCGGCCTCGGCTCCCTGTCTGGGGAGTATCTCGAGACCTAAGTCTCCCATGGGAGGAGGTACAAGTACCCCCTCATCTTTGGGACCAACTGTCCCCAGGCCTAGCCACGAATAAAGGTTGTTTGTGTTGCTGTAGAAAAGCATATTTGTGTAGAGTTCAGGACATTTATATAATAGGAACGTTTCGACTCTCGTGGTATAAATAAAGTAAATGCAGATAGAGTAAACGTAAATAGGGCGCCGAGGAGATCCATCGAGGGAATAACTCAACACAATGTATATCAGCTGGATAAATTTCAATTTAGACAGGATATATAGGTAAGTTTTGGTTTCGAAACAGATATGTAGACGACTGGAGTAACTTGCCAAGTACCTTGACGGAAGGTCAGGATTGTCAGGAAACAAGACAAGTGTTTCCTGACGCGGGTCTTAGTCAGATGATGACCCGCCATTGAAGCTTTTCTTCATCTGACCGAGGCCTTCCGCTGGCTTACCGGTCCACCCCTTGAAAAGCTAATGGTTATTATTATAACCATTTGTTAGCGTGACGGAAGTTAATACTTCCGGTAGCTTCAATAATATTGTAGACAAAAATATGTGTGAGAAGGGAATGTAAGGGTTTAGGAAGTGTCAGTTAGGTTCGAGTAAGGTCACTGCAGTGCTACTGTGGAAAATACTGTATATATTTTCCAGAAATACAGTAGTTATATGTAAATAGATGGCGATAATGTATTTAATAAAAATTGTTAGAAAAAATGGGAAACTGCGCCTGCGCAGACGAGACTCGCCATTGTTGTTTGAATTGGACACAAACGTTAGTGAATATTGGGAAGAATTTTCGTGCTCTAGAGATAAAATTGGGTTGACACCTCTCAAATGGGAGACGAAATTGTTGGATGTGCATTCCTGCATAAATTGAGATATCAGACGACTGGACAAGACAGCTCCAGGAACCTCAGATAAGCTATCTAGATTTATGTTATAATTCTGGCCAGTATTTTCATAAATTTAGACAGTGAGGTTTTCTGAGTATGATACACCTTGATCTCCAGTCAAATTGGTGAGTGATATTAAGATATATTCTCCTTCTGTTATGTGTATGTGTATCTATAATCATTTTTTAATTTTAATATACAGTCCACAAATTTATATATTTACCAGAATTCATGGTGTATGTACATATTTCATTTGCAATTAATAGGTCCAGAGCAACTTGTGGATATGACAGTGGTAGGTATCGAAGGGGGACATTTTTGCGACCTAGGTGTCCCAAATTCCTACTTGTCTATGTAACTTTGATAAATAATAATTATCTTTGTTATCATTTACTGTTATGTACATAATGAGTTACATTCAGATAAATGTAATTTTCCACAGTTACTTTGTTTTTATTTTCTTAATTTTATAGAGATGTCGACACAGGTCTTTAATGCGTGATGAATAAGGACCCCAAAACAAGCATCTTAAATATTAATGCCTGAGAATAGAATTTTTTTTAGCCTGGGTCGTGAAGCTTGGGTGGCACTGTGCCGTTTTCTCTGACGAATGTTAATCATTTTCTTTGTAAGAAGTGATTGGTAAACTTTACCAATAAATACTGAGGAAGCCTAACAGTGCTAAACAGGTCTAGACAATTATCCTCATTGTTTTACTCGTATTTAGATTATTATCGTTGCTATCATCGGAGATGTAGTTAATTATATTTTAAGTTTAATTTTCAGAACACACAGGATCTGTGGATCGACCCCTGCAACCACATATAGGTGAAGGTATACATACACACACACACACACACACACACACACACACACACACACACACACACACACACACACACACCTGGATAAGCGGTCGTATTACTTACATAAAACTTGTAAACAAAATTCCCTGTGCGTTAAAAGTTATTTGTAAATTATTTATACGTTTCTACTGTGAATTATTTACTTTTTTTAAAAAATAAAATTATATAAACATGGAAACAAAGTGACACATTGCAATACACAATTAACATCGCGTGTACAGAATTAATGACTCTGAGTGTGAAGCTAGTGAACGATGTGTGAAGACTAAGTTGTAATTGATTATTGGTGAAGTTTTATGGAAGTGACTGTATTTATTTGATTAACATAAGAATATAGGAAAGAAGAAATACTGCAACAGGCCTACTGACCTATGCGGAGCAGGTCCATGTCCTCCCCCCCCTCTCCGGAATAGCCCAATAACCCACCCAGACTGGTTACCTCCACTCAAGAAAGGAGCACGGCACCAAAGCCAGGAGCACAAGCTAGTCAGGTCCAACTCACATCCACGCACACCCATTCATGTATTTATCTAACCTATTTTTATAGCTACACAACGCTTTCGCCTCAAACACTGTACTGGGGAGTTTGTTCCACTCATCCACAACTTTTTTACCAAACCAGTGCTTTCCTATATTCTTCCTGAATCTGAATTTTTCGAACTTGAAACCATTGCTGCGAGTCCTGTCTTGGCTGCAAATTTTCAGCACGCTATTTATTTACTCCCGTTTTCAATTAATACACCTCGATCATATCCCCCCTAATTCTTCGCCTTTCTAGAGAGTGCAAATTCAGGGTCATCAGTCTATCCTCATAGGGAAGATTTCTGATACATGGGATCAACTTTGTCATCCTCTGTACATTTTCCAGAGCATTTATATCCATTCTGTAATACGGTGACCAAAACTGAGCAGCATAATCTAAATGAGGCCTAACCAAGGATGTATAGAGTTGAAGAACAACCTGAGGACTTCTATTATTTATACTTTTGGATATGAAGCCAAGAATTCTGTTAGCTTTATTGCGATCACTAATGCACTGTTGTCTTGGTTTTAAATTACTGCTAACCAGTGCTCCTAAATCTTTTTCGCAATCAGTAGTATTAAGATTTACATGATTTAGTGTATATGTCGCATGGTTATTTTCCTGTCCAGCATTTAGAACTTTGCATTTGTCTATATTAAACTGCATCTGCACCTGCATCCTGGAGTGCTCAAATGTCCTCATTACAATGAATTGGACGGCCTATTTTGGTGTAATCAGCAAATTTGCTTATGTCGCTATTTATTCCATCATCTATGTCGTTTATGTAAACTGTGAACAACAAGGGGCCCAACACTTACCCCTGAGGAACACCGCTTGTGACGTGCCCCCATTCAGATTTCTCCCCATTTATGCAAACTCTCTGCTGCCTATTTGTCAGCCATGCCGCTACCCAGGAAAAAATTTCTCCTCCTATTCCGTGTGCCTTAAGTTTCCTCAATAGCCTCTGATGTGGAACTCTATCGAAAGCCTTACTGAAGTCCATATACACAATATCATATTCATTACCATGATCTACCTCCTCAAACACCTTAGTGAAAAATGTTAGTAAATTCGTAAGACAGGAACGCCCCTTTGTAAAACCGTGTTGAGATTCATTAATCAATCTGTGCCAGATATTGTTAACTACTTGGCATTTTATTCTAGTCTGTACATATCTCAAGATCTGAAGAGTTATAATATGGTTTAGAAGTGTGTAAGAACCAGTGTGTGTGTGGACGATGATGGGTTAAAGATAGAAAAAAGCCAGGATCATCAGTGATAAATTCCTGGTTATGGCAAAGATAACTTTTCGAGGGTCTTTCTTTAACACCAGTTATTAATATTTAAAAAAAAATAATAAAAGTAGAATTTAACAGAAGTTATAAAAGTCATCATTTTGTGGCAGACGCGACAACCATTCTCGTCTTCCTCTGCAATACGTTAATAAATGTGTCTCATGATCTGACTTATCACGACAACCAATAAATCTACAATAGACCATATCGTTCTCGTTTGAAAAACAAATTGACTAAGTATTAATAATCGAAAGTAATTCGTAAAATGTTCAAAGTTACAAGACCTCAATACCTCAGCAGGATACAATTCACACACACCTGGTATGCATCAACACTCACGTACATACACCAAGAATATACCTTGAATATTTTTACTGTTGTCTGTGTTTACAGACAACAGTAAAAAAAAAAACAGCTTGCAGAACCAGATTATATTTTGACAACATTTCAACAAGATAAAAGTTGACAGATGGAAACGTAGCAATAGACTCTTGTTCTGCAAAGTCCTTCCTTACTGGATTTCTATGAGAAGGTGACAGAAATAAAGCAAGGAGAAGAAGAGTGGGCGGCCTACACATTCCTGGACAGCAAGAAGGTCTTTGACACTACCATACCAGTGACTGATCAGTACAAGTAGAACAGCGGGAAGGGATACCAGGAAAGGTACAATCAGGTGTACCTCACCTGATCAGGTGTATTGCACCTGGCTGCCTCCATCACTCCTCACCTGGCTGCCTCCATTGTACCTCCCTCTACCCTCTCCCTCCTTCATACCCGGGGTATACATGGGTATCTTTTTCAATACATTACACTCTTGACTACACTCTCTCACAGTCTTCCTCTCACTGGTAATCACACTAATGAAAATATTGGCGATACTCACGCATATATTACCGATTCAGATTGTCATATTATTATACCAAAATATATATTTGACAAACATAACTGTACAAATAACAAACACACGCTGTAAGACGTGTCATTCTGTACATATTCTCACGAGTATATATCTTTTGATGTGTGTACACTTAGAGCAGTGGTGTATATACTCGAGGAAAGATTTACATAGCTCATTACGATGTATTAAGATCACAACTAACAGGTAATATCACAAAATATAAAATAACCACAGTGTAAAAAACACAATAATGAAATTCCAAGCTTTCGTGATTTCTCACATGTTGTTGAGGGGAGAGTTCAGTGTTGTTGTAGAGGGGAGAGTCCAGTGTTGTTGAGGGGAGAGTTTAGTGTTGTTGTAGAGGGGAGAGTCCAGTGTTGTTGAGGGGAGAGTTTAGTGTTGTTGTAGAGGGGAGAGTCCAGTGTTGTTGAGGGGAGAGTTTAGTGTTGTTGTAGAGGGGAGAGTCCAGTGTTGTTGAGGGGAGAGTTTAGTGTTGTTGTAGAGGGGAGAGTCCAGTGTTGTTGAGGGGAGAGTCCAGTGTTGTTGTAGAGGGGAGAGTCCAACGTTGTTGAGGGGAGAGTTCAGTGTTGTTGTAGAGGGGAGAGTCCAACGTTGTTGAGGGGAGAGTTTAGTGTTGTTGTAGAGGGGAGAGTCCAGTGTTGTTGAGGGGAGAGTTCAGTGTTGTTGTAGAGGGGAGAGTCCAGTGTTGTTGAGGGGAGAGTTTAGTGTTGTTGTAGAGGGGAGAGTCCAGTGTTGTTGAGGGGAGAGTCCAGTGTTGTTGTAGAGGGGAGAGTCCAACGTTGTTGAGGGGAGAGTTCAGTGTTGTTGTAGAGGGGAGAGTCCAGTGTTGTTGAGGGGAGAGTTCAATGTTGTTGTAGAGGGGAGAGTCCAGTGTTGTTGTAGAGGGGAGAGTCCAGTGTTGTTGTAGAGGGGAGAGTCCAGTGTTGTTGAGGGGAGAGTTCAGTGTTGTTGTAGAGGGGAGAGTCCAGTGTTGTTGAGGGGAGAGTTCAGTGTTGTTGTAGAGGGGAGAGTCCAGTGTTGTTGAGGGGAGAGTTTAGTGTTGTTGTAGAGGGGAGAGTCCAGTGTTGTTGAGGGGAGAGTTCAGTGTTGTTGTAGAGGGGAGAGTCCAACGTTGTTGAGGGGAGAGTTTAGTGTTGTTGTAGAGGGGAGAGTCCAGTGTTGTTGAGGGGAGAGTTCAGTGTTGTTGTAGAGGGGAGAGTCCAGTGTTGTTGAGGGGAGAGTTCAGTGTTGTTGTAGAGGGGAGAGTCCAACGTTGTTGAGGGGAGAGTTCAGTGTTGTTGTAGAGGGGAGAGTCCAGTGTTGTTGTAGAGGGGAGAGTCCAGTGTTGTTGTAGAGGGGAGAGTCCAACGTTGTTGAGGGGAGAGTTCAGTGTTGTTGTAGAGGGGAGAGTCCAGTGTTGTTGAGGGGAGAGTTTAGTGTTGTTGTAGAGGGGAGAGTCCAGTGTTGTTGAGGGGAGAGTTCAGTGTTGTTGTAGAGGGGAGAGTCCAGTGTTGTTGAGGGGAGAGTTCAGTGTTGTTGTAGAGGGGAGAGTCCAGTGTTGTTGTAGAGGGGAGAGTCCAGTGTTGTTGAGGGGAGAGTCCAGTGTTGTTGTAGAGGGGAGAGTCCAACGTTGTTGAGGGGAGAGTTTAGTGTTGTTGTAGAGGGGAGAGTCCAGTGTTGTTGAGGGGAGAGTTTAGTGTTGTTGTAGAGGGGAGAGTCCAGTGTTGTTGAGGGAAGAGTTCAGTGTTGTTGTAGAGGGGAGAGTCCAGTGTTGTTGAGGGGAGAGTTTAGTGTTGTTGTAGAGGGGAGAGTCCAGTGTTGTTGTAGAGGGGAGAGTCCAACGTTGTTGAGGGGAGAGTTCAGTGTTGTTGTAGAGGGGAGAGTCCAGTGTTGTTGTAGAGGGGAGAGTCCAACGTTGTTGAGGGGAGAGTTCAGTGTTGTTGTAGAGGGGAGAGTCCAGTGTTGTTGTAGAGGGGAGAGTCCAGTGTTGTTGAGGGGAGAGTTCAGTGTTGTTGTAGAGGGGAGAGTCCAACGTTGTTGAGGGGAGAGTTTAGTGTTGTTGTAGAGGGGAGAGTCCAGTGTTGTTGAGGGGAGAGTTTAGTGTTGTTGTAGAGGGGAGAGTCCAGTGTTGTTGAGGGGAGAGTTCAGTGTTGTTGTAGAGGGGAGAGTCCAGTGTTGTTGAGGGGAGAGTTCAGTGTTGTTGTAGAGGGGAGAGTCCAGTGTTGTTGAGGGGAGAGTTCAGTGTTGTTGTAGAGGGGAGAGTCCAGTGTTGTTGAGGGGAGAGTTCAGTGTTGTTGTAGAGGGGAGAGTCCAGTGTTGTTGAGGGGAGAGTTCAGTGTTGTTGTAGAGGGGAGAGTCCAGTGTTGTTGAGGGGAGAGTTCAGTGTTGTTGTAGAGGGGAGAGTCCAGTGTTGTTGAGGGGATAGTTCAGTGTTGTTGTAGAGGGGAGAGTCCAACGTTGTTGAGGGGAGAGTTTAGTGTTGTTGTAGAGGGGAGAGTCCAGTGTTGTTGAGGGGAGAGTTCAGTGTTGTTGTAGAGGGGAGAGTCCAACGTTGTTGAGAGGAGAGTTTAGTGTTGTTGTAGAGGGGAGAGTCCAACGTTGTTGAGGGGAGAGTTCAGTGTTGTTGTAGAGGGGAGAGTCCAACGTTGTTGAGGGGAGAGTTCAGTGTTGTTGTAGAGGGGAGAGTCCAACGTTGTTGAGGGGAGAGTTCAGTGTTGTTGTAGAGGGGAGAGTCCAGTGTTGTTGAGGGGAGAGTCCAGTGTTGTTGAGGGGAGAGTCCAGTGTTGTTGAGGGGAGAGTTCAGTGTTGTTGTAGAGGGGAGAGTCCAGTGTTGTTGAGGGGAGAGTCCAGTGTTGAAGAGGGGAGAGTCCAGTGTTGTAGAGGGGAGAGTCCAGTGTTGCTGAGGGGAGAGTCTTGAACTTGAACTTATGAGCAGAGCTTAGGTAAAAAGAGGAAGAAGGATGAAGTCCCTGATACAACTTATACAGACCATAGCTGACACCGATGACGTACTACACTGTTCCTTCATAATGTGTTACACCATCAAAGACCTTCCAATTTCATTATTTTCCTAATTGCGCTAATTTTCATTTATTTATTTATTTTTTTGCGTAGCTGAGGATAAATACAGCAAGAGTTTATTTACTTACATTATACCGACCAAGATTCCTACATGACACATCTGACAAAATATTGTTCCACCCAGAACTACATGTAGACTGGTACCACATATGGACCAGTACTACATGTAGACTGGTACCACATATGGACCAGTACTACATGTAGACTGGTACCACATATGGACCAGTACTACATGTAGACTGGTACCACATATGGACCAGTACTACATGTAGACCGGTACCACATATGGACCAGTACTACATGTAGACCGGTACCACATATGGACCAGTACTATATGTTGACCTGTACCACATATCGACCAGTACTACATGTAGACCGGTACCACATACGGACCAGCACTACATGTAGACCTGCACCACATATGGACAAGTACTACATATGGACTAGTACTACATATAACCGATGCTACATATGCCCCAGTACTAAATGTGGACCAGTATTCCTTATAGACCAAAATTACATATTGACAAGTACTATATACATACCAGTGCTGCATATGAACCAGAACTACATATGGACCAATACTACATGTGGACCAGTACTGTATATGGACCAGGCCTGTGTATGAAGCAGTACTACATATGGATCAGAACTTCACATAGAACATAGCTACATATGGACCAGAACTCCATGTGAAACAGTACTACATGTGAAGCAGAACTACATGTGGAGCAGGACTACATGTGGAGCAGAACTACATGTGGAACAGAACTACATGTGGAGCAGAACTACATGTGGAGCAGAACTACATGTGGAGCAGAACTACATGTGGAGCAGAACTACATGTGGAGCAGAACTACATGTGGAGCAGAACTACATGTGGAGCAGAACTACATGTGGAGCAGAACTACATGTGGAGCAGAACTACATGTGGAGCAGAACTACATGTGGAGCAGAACTACATGTGGAGCAGAACTACATGTGGAGCAGAACTACATGTGGAGCAGAACTACATGTGGAGCAGAACTACATGTGGAGCAGAACTACATGTGGAGCAGAACTACATGTGGAGCAGAACTACATGTGGACCAGAACTACATGTGGAGCAGAACTACATGTGGACCAGAACTACATGTGGACCAGAACTACATGTGGAGCAGAACTACATGTGGAGCAGAACTACATGTGGAGCAGAACTACATGTGGAGCAGAACTACATGTGGAGCAGAACTACATGTGGAGCAGAACTACATGTGGACCAGAACTACATGTGGAGCAGAACTACATGTGGAGCAGAACTACATGTGGAGCAGAACTACATGTGGAGCAGAACTACATGTGGACAAGAACTACGTACGAACAAGTACTACATATGAACTATTACTACGACATAAATGAGAAAATAGAACCCATCATCTGTAACGTTGAAATACCACAAGAACGCATGAGAATATTTACAGGAAAGAGCTAATGATCATAAAACAAATTTTATTGCTCTCACAGAAACCAGATAACTTTGACAGCAGATGCCGCTGGGAGTGAAGCATGACATAAACGTGAAAAACAGGAGAAACCTCAAAACAGTCACCAACATGGGTCCCAGAGCTGCGTGTGTGTGTGTGTGTGTGTGTGTGTGTGTGTGTGTGTGTGTGTGTGTGTGTGTGACAGAGTGTGTGCGTGGGCCTGTGTGCACCTCCATTAGCACAAATGGTTCTGTGTCTGTATGGTCAGGTTTTAAAGCGTCATTTTGAGCCCATTCTCTCTCTTCCGTGTTTATATCCACTTAAATTTGCAAGGCGAGAGAACGATAGTGGAGTGTGACGCTACAACCAGTGTATGTAGCACCTGGCGACGCTACAACCAGTGTATGTAGCACCTGGTGACGCTACAACATGTGTATGTAGCACCTGGTGACTTTACAACCAGTGTATGTACCACCTGGCGACGCTAAAACCAGGGTATGTAGCACCTGGCGACGCTACAACAAGTGTATGTAGCACCTGGTGACTTTACAACCAGTGTATGTACCACCTGGCGACGCTAAAACCAGGGTATGTAGCACCTGGCGACGCTACAACCAGTGTATGTAGCACCTGGTGACTTTACAACCAGTGTATGTACCACCTGGCGACGCTACAACCAGTGTATGTAGCACCTGGCGACGCTACAACCAGTGTATGTAGCACCTGGCGACGCTACAACCAGTGTATGTAGCACCTGGCGACGCTACAACCAGTGTATGTAGCACCTGGCGACGCTACAACCATTGTATGTAGCACCTGGCGACGCTACAACCAGGGTATGTAGCACCTGGCGACGCTACAAACATTGTATGTAGCACCTGGCGACGCTACAACCATTGTATGTAGCACCTGGCGACGCTACAACCAGTGTATGTAGCACCTGGCGACTTTACAACAAGTGTATGTAGCACCTGGTGACTTTACAACCAGTGTATGTAGCACCTGGTGACTTTACAACCAGTGTATGTAGCACCTGGCGACGCTACAAACAGTGTATATAGCATCTGGTGACTTAACAACCAGTGTATGTAGCACCTGGACGCTACAACCAATGCATGTACCACCTGGCGACGCTACAACCAGAGTATGTAGCATTTGGCGGCGCTACAACCAGCGTATGTAGCACATGGTGACTCTACAACCAGTGTTTGCAGCACCTTGTGACTCTACAACCAGTGTATGTAGCACCTGGCGACTCTACAACCAGTGTATGTAGCACCTGGCGACTCTACAACCAGTGTATGTAGCACCTGGCGACTCTACAACCAGTGTATGTAGCACCTGGCGACGCTACAACCAGGGTATGTAGAACCTGGCGACGCTACAACCAGAGTATGTAGCACCTGGACGCTACAACCAGTGTATGTACCACCTGGCGAAGCTACAACCACAGAATGTAGCATTTGGCGACGCTACAAATAGCGTATGTAGCACCTTGCGACGCTACAACCAGTGTACGTAGCACCTGGCGGCGCTACAACCAGTGTATTTAGCACCTGGTGACGCTACAACCAGCGTATGTAGCACCTGGCGTCGTTACAACCAGAATATCTAGTACCTGGCGACGTTACAACCAGTGTATATAGCACCTGGCGACGCTACAACCAGTGTATGTAGCACATGGCGACACTATAACCAGTATATGTAGCACCTGGCGACGCTACAACCAGTATATGTAGCACCTGGAGACGCTACAACCAGTATATGTAGCACCTGGCAACGCTACAACAAGTGTATGTAGCACCTGGCGACGCTACAACCAGTGTATGTAGCACCTGGCGACGCAACATGCAGCGTATGTAGCACCTGGCGACGCTACAACCAGTGTATGTACCACCTGGCGACGCTACAACCTGAGTATGTAGCATTTGGCGACGCTACAACCAGCGTATGCAGCACCTTGTGACTCTACAACCAGTGTATGTAACACATGGAGACGCTACAACCAGTATTTGCAGCACCTGATGTCTCTACAACCAGGGTATTTAGCACCTGGCGACTCTACAACCAGTGTATGTAGCATCCGTTGACGCTACAACCAGTGTATGTAGCACCTGGACGCTACAACCAGTGTATATACCACCTGGCGACGCTACAACCAGCGTATGTACCACCTGGTGTCGCTACAACCAGAATATGTAGTACCTGGCGACGTTACAACCAGTTTATATAGCACCTGGCGACGCTACAACCAATATATGTAGCACCTGGCTAAGCTACAACCAGTGTATGTAGCTCCTGGCGACGCTACAACCAGTATATGTAGCACCTGGCGACGCTACAACCGGTATATGTAACACCTGGCGACGTTACAACCAGTGTATGTAGCACCTGGAGACGCTACAACCAGCGTATGTAGCACCTGGCGAAGCTACAACCAGTTTATGTAGCACCTGGCGACGGTACAAAAAGTGTATGTAGCACCTGGAGACGCTACAACCTGTACATGTAGCACCTGGCGACGCAACATGCAGCGTATGTAGCACCTGGCGACGCTACAACTAGTGTATGTAGCACTTGGCGACGCTACAACCAGTGTATGTAGCGCCTGGTTACTCTACAACCAGTGAATATAACACCTGGCAAAGCAACATCCAGCGTATGTAGAACCAGTTGGCGCTGCAACCAGTATATGTAGCACCTGGTGACGCTACAACCAGCGTATGTAGCACATGGCGACGCTACAACCTGCGTATGTAGCACCTGGCAACGCTACAACCAGTGTATGTAGCACCTAGCGACGCTACAACCAGTGTATGTAGCACCTTGCGACGCTGCAACCAGTGTATGTAGCACATAGAGACGCTACAACCAGTGTATGTAGCACCTGGCGACGCTACAACCAGTGTATGAAGCCCCTGGCGACGCTGCATCCAGTGTATGTAGCAACTGGCGACGCTACAACCAGTGTATATAGCACCTGGCGACGCTACAACCAGTGTATGTAGCACCTAGCGACGCTACAACCAGTGTATGAAGCACGTGGCGACGCTACAACCAGCGTATGTAGCACCTGGTGACGCTACAACCAGTGTATGTAGCACCTGGCGACGCTACAACCAGTGTATGTAGCACCTGGCGACGCTACAACCAGTCTATGTAGCACCTGGTTACTCTACAACCAGTGTATGTAGCACCTGGTAGCAACCAGTGTATGTAGCACCTGGTAGCAACCAGTGTATGTAGCACCTGGTAGCAACCTGTGTATGTAGCACCTGGTAGCAACCAGTGTATGTAGCACCTGGTAGCAACCAGTGTATGTAGCACCTGGTAGCAACCTGTGTATGTAGCACATGGTAGCAACCAGTGTATGTAGCACCTGGTAGCAACCAGTATATGTAGCACATGGTAGCAACCAGTGTATGTAGCACCTGGTAGCAACCAGTGTATATAGCACCTGGTAGCAACCTGTGCATGTAACAACTGGTAGTAACCAGTGTATGAAGCACCTGGTAGCAACCAGTGTATATAGCACCTGGTAGCAACCTGTGCATGTAACAACTGGTAGCAACCAGTGTATGAAGCACCTGGTAGAAACCAGTGTATGTAGCACCTGGTAGCAACCAGTGTATATAGCACCTGGTAGCAACCAGTGTATGTAGCACCTCGTAGCAACCAGTGTATGTAGCACCTGGTAGCAACCAGTGTATGTAGCACCTGGTAGCATCAAGTGTATACAGCACCTGGTAGCAACCAGTGTATATGTCATCTGGTAGCAACCGTGTATATAGCACCTGGTAGCAACCAGTGTATGTAGCACCTGGTAGCAACCAGCGTATGTAGCACCTGGTAGCAACCAGTGCATGTAACACCTGGTAGCATCCAGTGCATGTAGCACCTAGTAGCAACCCGTGTATGTAGCACCTGGTAGCAACCAATGCATGTAGCACCTTGTAGCAACCAGTGTACGTAGCACTTGGTAGCAACCAGTGCATGTAGCACCTGGCGACGCTACAACCAGTGTATGTAGCACCTTGCGACGCTACAACCAGTGTATGTAGCACTTGGCGACGCTACAACCAGTGTATGTAGCGCCTGGTTACTCTACAACCAGTGAATGTAGCACCTGGCGACGCAACATACAGCGTATGTAGCACCTGACCACGCTAAAACCAATGTATGTAGCACCTGGCCACTCTACAACCAGTGTATGTAGCACCTGGTTACTCTACAACCAGTGAATGTAACACCTGGCGAAGCAACATCCAGCGTATGTAGGACCTGGCGGCGCTACAACCAGTGTATGTAGAACCAGTTGGCGCTACAACCAGTATATGTAGCACCTGGTGACGCTACAACCAGCGTATGTAGCACCTGGCGTCGCTATAACCAGAATATATAATACCTGGCGACGTTACAACCAGTGTATACAGCACCTGGCGACCCTACAACCAATATATGTAGCACCTGGTGACGCTACAGCCAGTGTATGTAGCACATGGCGACGCTACAACCAGCGTATCTAGCACCTGGCGACGCTACAACCAGTATATGAAGCACCTGGTGACGCTACAACCAGTATATGTAGCACCTGGCGACGCTACAACCAGTGTATGTAGCACCTGGAGACACTACAACCAGCGTATGTAGCACCTGGCAACGCTACAACCAGTGTATGTAGCACCTGGCGACGCTGGAACCAGTGTATGTAGCACCTAGAGACGCTACAATTAGTATATGTAGCACCTGGCGACGCTACAACCAGTGTATGAAGCACCTGGCGACGCTACATCCAGTGTATGTAGCAACTGGCGACGCTACAACCTGTGTATGTAGCACATGGCGACGCTACAACCAGTGTATGTAGCACCTGGCGACGCTACAACCAGTGTATGTAGCGCCTGGTTACTCTACAACCAGTGAATATAACACCTGGCAAAGCAACATCCAGCGTATGTAGAACCAGTTGGCGCTGCAACCAGTATATGTAGCACCTGGTGACGCTACAACCTGCGTATGTAGCACCTGGCAACGCTACAACCAGTGTATGTAGCACCTAGCGACGCAACCAGTATATGTAGCACCTGGTGACGCTACAGCCTGCGTATGTAGCACCTGGCAACGCTACAACCAGTGTATGTAGCACCTTGCGACGCTGCAACCAGTGTATGTAGCACCTAGAGACGCTACAACCAGTGTATGTAGCACCAGGCGACGCTACAACCAGTGTATGAAGCACCTGGCGACGCTGCATCCAGTGTATGTAGCAACTGGCGACGCTACAACCAGTGTATATAGCACCTGGCGACGCTACAACCAGTGTATGTAGCACCTAGCGACGCTACAACCAGTGTATGAAGCACGTGGCGACGCTACAACCAGTGTATGAAGCACGTGGCTACGCTACAACCAGTGTATGTAGCACCTGGCAACGCTACAACCAGTGTATGTAGCACCTGGCGACGCTGGAACCAGTGTATGTAGCACCTAGAGACGCTACAATTAGTATATGTAGCACCTGGCGACGCTACAACCAGTGTATGAAGCACCTGGCGACGCTACATCCAGTGTATGTAGCAACTGGCGACGCTACAACCTGTGTATGTAGCACATGGCGACGCTACAACCAGTGTATGTAGCACCTGGCGACGCTACAACCAGTGTATGTAGCACCTGGCGACGCTACAACCAGTCTATATAGCACCTGGTTACTCTACAACCAGTGTATGTAGCACCTGGTAGCAATCAGTGTATGTAGCACCTGGTAGCAACCAGTGTATGTAGCACCTGGTAGCAACCTGTGTATGTAGTACCTGGTAGCACCCAGTGCATGTAGCACCTGGAAGCAACCAGAGTATGTATCACCTGGTAGCAACCAGTGTATGTAGCACCTGGTAGCAACCAGTATATGTAGCACATGGTAGCAACCAGTGTATATATCACCTGGTAGCAAACAGTGTATCACCTGGTAGCAACCAGTGCATATAGCACCTGGTAGCAACCTGTGCATGTAACAAGTGGTAGCAACCAGTGTATGTAGCACCTGGTAGAAACCAGTGTATGTAGCACCTGGTAGCAACCAGTGTATATAGCACCTGGTAGCATCCAGTGTATGTAGCACCTGGTAGCAACCAGCCCCAGCCCCCAGCCCCAGTGCTGACCCAGACCCAGCCCCCAGCCTTACTGCCAGCCCAGACTCTCCTAGGGACACTACCAAAACCACCACAAAAACAGTAAATATACAACCATCTAAAACCGTAAATATACAACCATCATTGCACAAGACCGTGGCCCACAGTACAGATGTTGGAGAGGAGTCTCCTCCTTCTTCCTCTACTGGGGAAAGTAGATGGAATCCAGGACGGGGTGGCCCTGGCTTGGATACTGAGGATTATAGTGCAGTCCCAGAACCTGCAGAAATTGACAACACACCTCCCAACAATTCTCAACCAAAGGTGAATTTGTGCAAATATTATGCTTGGGGCATCTGTAAGCATGGAATAACAGGGGAAAAAAATGGGACATGGAACTTTGATCATCCCAAAAAATGTAGCGACCTCCTGTCTAAAGGAGTGTGTCGTTCTTCTTCCTGTACTTTCTTTCACCCAAAAATGTGCCACTCCTCGGTCCTCCAGAAGCAGTGTTACAACATCGAGTGCCCTGCATACCATCTAAAAGGGACCAGGAGGCACAGACCCCACAAGACAAACAATAGTAGCTACGACAACCCAACTCCAGGTGATTTTTTAGTGGCAGGAAACGAAAAAAGAAAATGGAAGGAAATAACAAAAATAGTCCACCACCTTGGAGCCTTGTTGGACTGGAGGCGCAGCCAGTGGCCACCCATGGCCCTCCAGAATTACAACTACTGATGCCAATAACAAAATCCCCCCAACAAACACAGAATACAACCTCGTTCATATTTGCTAATATACAGGGCCTTAAGCCATCCACCAACAACAAAATACCTTTTATCAGTGGACTTCTAGTGTAGTCTAATGCAATGTTTGCAGCCTTCACAGAGACTCACACAAAAGATCACTTTGACAGTGAAATATGGATAAGTGGTTACAACCTTTTTAGATGCGACAGAAAAAACAGGCAACAAGGGGGGGTTGGCCTGTATGTCAAAGAGTCCCTTATCTGCACGGAGTTGCTGAACACCACAAATGAGGTAGTTGAAGTTCTATCAATAAAGATCGAGAACCAAAACCTAGTCATTGTGGTTGTATACAAGCCACCAGATGCAACCTCACAACAGTTCAAGGAACAGCTACTGAAAATCGATTACTGTTTGGAAAACCTTCCAGCTCCATCCCCAAACATCTTACTGCTTGGTGATTTCAACCTAAGGCATACAAAATGGAAGAATGTAGCAAATAATGTTATAGCTGAAACAATCCCCGGAGGTAGCGCAGATGAAAGGTCACACACACATGAGCTACTAAGTCTCTGCGAAAAACACACCTTAAGCCAGCAGATAGTGGAGCCAACAAGACTAGAAAACACACTTGACCTTATCTTCACAAATAATGAGGACCTGATAAGAGACATAAGAATATCAAAAACAACTAATTCCGATCACAATCTAATCGAAGTCCAGACGTACATGCATAGGGGTCCTGAACAGCAGAATGCATGTACCTGTGAAGGTGTCTTCACAAAATACAATTTCAACAACAAGAACATCAACTGGGACCAGGTAAACCATGTCCTAAACGAAACATGTTGGGAAGATGTCTTAAATGACATGGATCCAAACCAGTGCCTTGAAAGGATCAACTTCCTGGCAGCCGAAGCATGTTATAGGCATATTCCCCTAAGAAAGAAGAAGAGCAGGAGTAAACTGGAGAGAAAAAGACGCTCCCTTTACAGAAGACGACGAAGAGTCACTGAGCTCCTCAGGAGTGCTAGAATATCTGATACACGAAAGGAGGCGCTGACCAGGGAAGTGGAAACTATCGAACTTAAGTTAAATGACTCTTACAGGAACCAGGAGAGGCAGGAGGAGCTTAAAGCTATTAGTGAAATTGAAAGAAATTCAAAATATTTCTTTTCATATGCCAAAAACAAGGCAAATACCACACCTAGTATCGGGCCCTTACTCAGACAGGATGGGACTTACACAGATGACAACAAGGAAATGAGTGAAATATTGAAATCCCAGTACGACTCTGTGTTTAGTGAGCCACTAATCAGTCTGAGGATCGACGACCCAAATGATTTCTTCATAAATGAGCCTCAAAACTCCATAAATGTATGCCAGATTTCCGACATTACCCTAACTCCGATAGATTTCGAAAAAGCCATTGACAACATGCCTATGCACTCAGCCCCGGGCCCAGACTCGTGGAACTCTGTTTTCATTAAGAACTGCAAGAAACCCCTCTCGCGTGCCCTAAGTACACTATGGAGGAGGAGCTTGGACATGGGTGAAATTCCACAGTCACTTAAAACAACGGATATAGCCCCACTCCATAAAGGTGGCAGCAAAGCATTAGCTAAGAACTATAGACCAATAGCTCTGACGTCCCACATCATAAAAATCTTTGAAAGAGTGCTAAGAAGCAAGATTGCAAATCACCTGGATTCCCAAAATCTGCACAATCCAGGGCAACATGGGTTCAGGGCAGGTCGCTCCTGCCTCTCACAACTACTGGATCACTATGATATGGCCTTGGATGCACTGGAAGAAAATCAGAATGCAGATGTAATATACACAGACTTTGCAAAAGCATTTGACAAATGCGATCATGGAGTAGTAGCCCATAAAATACGTGCTAAAGAATAACTGGGAAAGTGGGGAGATGGATCTTCAACTTCCTAACAAATCGAACACAAAGAGTAGTGGTCAACAGAGTTAAATCGGAGGCTGCCATAGTGAAGAGCTCTGTTCCACAAGGCACAGTACTCGTCCCCATCTTATTCCTTATCCTCATATCGGACATAAACAGAGATATACACCACAGCACCGTATCATCCTTTGCGGATGATACTAGGATCTGCATGAGGCTGTCATCTGCTGAGGACGCGGTTAACCTCCAAGAAAATATAAACAAAGTTTTCCAGTGGGCAACGGTAAACAATATGATGTTCAATGAGGACAAATTCCAACTACTCCGTTATGGAAAACTGGAGGAGATAATAACTAGAACAGAGTATACTACTGACTCCGGCCATACAATAGAGCGGAAAAATAATGTAAGGGACCTGGGAGTAGTAATGTCTGAGGATCTCACTTTCAAGGATCACAACAGTGCCACGATCGCACGTGCAAAGAAAATGATAGGATGGATAATGAGAACTTTCAAAACGAGAGATGCCAAGCCCATGATGATCCTTTTCAAATCACTTGTTCTCTCTAGGCTGGAATACTGCTGTACATTAACATCTCCATTCAAAGCAGGTGAAATCGCAGATCTAGAGAGTGTACAGAGATCCTTTACTGCACGTATAAGTTCTGTCAAGCACCTTAACTACTGGGAACGCTTGGAAGCACTTGACTTGTACTCGTTGGAACGCAGGAGAACTTTCAAAACGAGAGATGCAAAGCCCACGATGATAATTTTCAAATCACTTGTTCTCTCTAGGCTGGAATACTGCTGTACATTAACATCTCCATTCAAAGCAGGTGAAATCGCAGATCTAGAGAGTGTACAGAGATCCTTTACTGCACGTATAAGTTCTGTCAAGCACCTTAACTACTGGGAACGCTTGGAAGCACTTGACTTGTATTCGTTGGAACGCAGGAGGGAGAGATATATCATAATCTACACTTGGAAAATCTTGGAAGGAATGGTCCCAAATCTGCACACAGAAATCACTCCCTACGAAAGTAAAAGACTGGGCAGGCGATGCAAAATGCCCCCAATAAAAAGTAGGGGCGCCATTGGTACACTAAGGGAAAACACCATAAGTGTCCGGGGCCCAAAACTGTTCAACAGCCACCCATCAAGCATTAGGGGAATTGCCAATAAACCCCTGGCTGCCTTCAAGAGAGAGCTGGACAGATACCTAAAGTCAGTGCCGAATCAGCCGGGCTGTGGCTCGTACGTTGGACTGCGTGCGGCCAGCAGTAACAGCCTAGTTGATCAAGCCCTGATCCATAGGGAGGCCTGGTCATGGACCGGGCCGCGGGGGCGTTGATCCCCGGAATAACCTCCAGGTAACCTCCAGGTAACCAGTGTATATACCATCTGGTAGCAACCAGTGTATGTATCACCTGGTAGCAACCAGTGCATGTAGCACCTGGTAGCAACCGTGTATGTAGCACTTGGTAGCAACCAGTGTATGTAGCCCCCTGGTAGCAACCAGTGTATGTAGCACCTGGTAGCAACCAGTGTATGTAGCACCTGGTAGCAACCAGTGTATGTAGCACCTGGTAGCAACCAGCGTATGTAGCACCTGGTAGCAACCAGTGCATGTAGCACCTGGTAGCAACCAGTGCATGTAGCACCTGGTAGCAACCAGTGTATGTAGCACCTGGTAGCAACCAGTGCATGTAGCACCTGGTAGCAACCAGTGTATGTAGCACCTGGTAGCAACCAGTGCATGTAGCTCCTGGTAGCAACCAGTGTACGTTGCACTTGGTAGCAACCAGTGCATGTAGCACCTGGTAGCAACCAGTGCATGTAGCACATGGTAGCAACCAGTGTATGTAGCACCTGGTAGCAACCAGTGCATGTAGCACCTGGTAGCAACCAGTGTATGTAGCACCTGGTAGCAACCAGTGTATGTAGCACTTGGTAGCAACCAGTGCATGTAGCTCCTGGTAGCAACCAGTGTACGTAGCACTTGGTAGCAACCAGTGCATGTAGCACCTGGTAGCAACCAGTGCATGTAGCACCTGGTAGCAACCAGTGTATGTAGCACCTGGTAGCAACCAGTGCATGTAGCACCTGGTAGCAACCAGTGTATGTAGCACCTGGTAGCAACCAGTGTATGTAGCACTTGGTAGCAACCAGTGCATGTAGCTCCTGGTAGCAACCAGTGTACGTAGCACTTGGTAGCAACCAGTGTATGTAGCACCTGGCGACGCTACAACCAGTGTATGTAGCACCTGGCGACGCTACAACCAATGTATGAAGCACCTGGCGACGCTACAACCAGTGTATGTAGCACCTGGCGACGCTACAACCAGTGTACGTAGCACCTGGCGACGCTACAACCAGTGTATGTAGCACCTGGCGACGCTACAACCAGTGTATGTAGCAACTGGTTACTCAACAACCAGTGAATGTAGCACCTGGCGACGCTACAACCAGTGTACGTAGCACCTGGCGACGCTACAACCAGTGTATGTAGCACCTGGCGACGCAACATCCAGCGTATGTAGTACTTGGCGACGCTACAACCAGTGTATGTAGCCCCTGGTGACTCTACAACCAGTGTACGTATCACCTGGTGACTCTACAACCAGTGTATGAAGCACCAGGTGGCGCTACGACCAGTATATGTAGCACCTGGCGCCGCTACAATCAGTGTATGTAGCACCTGGCGACATTACAACCAGCGTATGTAGCACCTGGCGACGCTACAACCAGTGTATGTAGCACCTGACGACGCTACAAACAGTGTTTGTAGCACCTGGTGACACTACAACCAGTGTATATAGCACCTGGCGACGCTACAAACAGCATAGGTAGCACCTGATGACGCTACAACCAGCATATGTAGCACCTGGCAACGCTACAACCAGTGTATGTAGCTTCTGGTGACTCTACAACCAGTGTATGTAGCTTCTGGTGACTCTACAACCAGTGTATGTAGCACTTGGTGACTCTACAACCAGTGTATGTAGCACCAGGTGGCGCTACAACCGGTGTATGTAGCACCTGCCGACGGTGCAACCAGTGTATGTACCACCTGGTGACTCTACAACAAGTGTATATAGCACCTGGTAGCACCCACTGTATGTAGAACGTGGTAACGACCAGTACATGTAGCACCTGGTAGCAAACATTGTATGTAGCACCTGGTAGCAACCATTGTATGTAGAACCTGGTAGCAACCAGTGTAAGTAGAGCCTGGCAGCAACCAGTGTATGTAGCACCTGGTAGCAATCAGTGAATGTAGCACCTGGTAGCAACCAGTGTATGTAGTACCTGGTAGCAACCAGTGTATGTAGCACCTGGCAGGGAGCACTGTACGTAGCACCTGGTAGCAACCAGCGTATGTATCACCTGGTAGAAACCAGTGTATATATAACCTGGCAACAACCAGTGTATCACCTGGTAGCAACCGGTGCATGTAGCATCTGGTAGCAACCTGTGTATGTAGCACCTGGTAGCAACCAGTGTATGTAGCACCTGGTAGAAACCAGTGTATGTAGCACCTGGTAGCAACCAGTGTATGCACCACCTGGTAGCAACCAGTGTGTGTAGCACCTGGTACCAACCAGTGTATGTAGCACCTGGTAGCATCAAGTGTATGTAGCACCTGGTAGCAACCAGTGTATATATCATCTGGTAGCAACCAGTGTATGTATCCCCTGGTAGCAACCAGTGTATGTATCACCTGGTAGCAACGAGTGCATGTAGCACTTGGTAGCAACCAGTGTATGTAGCCCCCTCGTAGCAACCATTATATGTAGCACCTTGTAGCAACCAGTGTTTGTAGCACCTGGTAGCAACCAGTGTATGTAGCACCTGGTGGCAACCAGTGTATGTAGCACCTGATAGCAACCAGTGTATGTAGCACCTGGTAGCAACCAGTGTATATAGCACCTGGTAGCAACCAGCGTATGTAGCACCTGGTAGCAACCAGTGCATGTAGCACCTGGTATCAACAAGTGCATGTAGCACCTGGTAGCAACCAGTGTATGTAGCACTTGGTAGCAACCAGTGCATGTAGCTCCTGGTAGCAACCAGTGTACGTAGCACTTGGTAGCAACCAGTGCATGTAGCACCTGGTAGCAACCAGTGCATGTAGCACCTGGTAGCAACCAGTGTATGAAGCACCTGGTAGCAACCAGTGCATGTAGCACCTGGTAGCAACCAGTGTATGTAGCACCTGGTAGCAACCAGTGTATGTAGCACTTGGTAGCAACCAGTGCATGTAGCTCCTGGTAGCAACCAGTGTACGTAGCACTTGGTAGCAACCAGTGTATGTAGCACCTGGCGACGCTACAACCAGTGTATGTAGCACCTGGCGACGCTACAACCAATGTATGAAGCACCTGGCGACGCTACAACCAGTGTATGTAGCACCTGGCGACGCTACAACCAGTGTACGTAGCACCTGGCGACGCTACAATCAGTGTATGTAGCACCTGGCGACGCTACAACCAGTGTATGTAGCAACTGGTTACTCAACAACCAGTGAATGTAGCACCTGGCGACGCTACAACCAGTGTACGTAGCACCTGGCGACGCTACAACCAGTGTATGTAGCACCTGGCGACGCAACATCCAGCGTATGTAGCACTTGGCGACGCTACAACCAGTGTATGTAGCCCCTGGTGACTCTACAACCAGTGCATGTATCACCTGGTGACTCTACAACCAGTGTATGAAGCACCAGGTGGCGCTACGACCAGTATATGTAGCACCTGGCGCCGCTACAATCAGTGTATGTAGCACCTGGCGACATTACAACCAGCGTATGTAGCACCTGGCGTCGCTACAACCCGTGTATGTAGCACCTGGCGACGCTACAACCAGCGTATGTAGCACCTGGCGACGCTACAACTAGTGTATGTAGCACCTGGCGACGCTACAACCAGCATATGTAGCACCTGATGACGCTACAACCAGCACATGTAGCACCTGGCAACGCTACAACCAGTGTATGTAGCTTCTGGTGACTCTACAACCAGTGTATGTAGCTTCTGGTGACTCTACAACCAGTGTATGTAGCACTTGGTGACTCTACAACCAGTGTATGTAGCACCAGGTGGCGCTACAACCAGTGTATGTAGCACCTGGCGACGCTACAACCGGTGTATGTAGCACCTGCCGACGGTGCAACCAGTGAATGTAGCACCTGGCGACGCTACAACCAGTGTATGTAGCACCTGGTAGCACCTACTGTATGTAGAACTTGGTAACGACCAGTGCATGTAGCACCATTGTATGTAGCACCTGGTAGCAACCAGTGTATGTAGCACCTGGTAGCAACCAGTGTAAGTAGAGCCTGGTAGCAACCAGTGTATGTAGCACCTGGTAGCAATCAGTGAATGTAGCACCTGGTAGCAACCAGTGTATGTAGCACCTCGTAGCAACCAGTGTATGTAGCACCTGGCAGGAAACACTGTACGTAGCACCTGGTAGCAACCAGTGTATGTATCACCTGGTAGCAACCAGTGTATATATCACCTGGTAGCAACCAGTGTATCACGTGGTAGCAACCGTTGCATGTAGCACCTGGTAACAACCTGTGTATGTAGCACCTGGTAGCAACCAGTGTATGTAGCACCTGGTAGCAACCAGTGTATGTAGCACCTGGTAGCAACCAGTGTATGTAGCACCTGGTAGCAACCAGTGTGTGTAGCACCTGGTAGCAACCAGTGTATGTAGCACCTGGTAGCAACCAGTGCATGTAGCACCTGGTAGCAACCAGTACATGTAGCACCTGGTAGCAACCAGTGTATGTAGCACCTGGTAGCAACCAGTGCATGTAGCACCTGGTAGCAACCAGTGTACGTAGCACTTGGTAGCAACCAATGTATGTAGCACCTGGCGACGCTACAACCAGTGTATGTAGCACCTAGCGACGCTACAACCAGCGTATGTAGCACCTGGTTACTCAACAACCAGTGAATGCAGCACCTGGCGACGCTACAACCAGTGTATGTAGCACCTGGCGACGCTACAACCAGCGTATGTAGCACCTGGCGACTTTACAACCAGTGTATGTAGCACCTGGTTACTCAACAACCAGCGTATGTAGCACCTAGCGACTTTACAACCAGTGTATGTAGCACCTGGTTACTCAACAACCAGTGTATGTAGCACCTGGCGACGCAACATCCAGCGTATGTAGCACTTGGCGACGCTACAACCAGTGTATGTAGCCCCTGGTGACTCTACAACCAGTGTACGTATCACCTGGTGACTCTACAACCAGTATATGTAGCACCTGGCGCCGCTACAACCAGTATATATAGCACCTAGCGGCACTACAACCAGTGTATGTAGCACTTGGCGACATTACAACCAGCGTACGTAGCACCTGGCGTCGCTACAACCAGTGTATATAGCACCTGGCGACGCTACAACCAGTGTATGTAGCACCTGGTGACGCTACAACCAGTGTATATAGCACCTGGCGACGCTACAAACAGCATATGTAGCACCTGATGACGCTACAACCAGCATATGTAGCAACTGGCAACGCTACAACCAGTGTATGTAGCACCTGGCGACACTACAACCAGTGTATGTAGCTTCTGGTGACTCTACAACCAGTGTATGTAGCACTTGGTGACTCTACAACCAGTGTATGTAGCACCAGGTGGCGCTACAACCAGTGTATGTAGCACCTGGCGACGCTACAGCCGGTGTATGTAGCACCTGCCGACGGTGCAACCAGTGAATGTAGCACCTGGTGACTCTACAAGAAGTGTATATAACACCTGGTAGCACCCACTGTATGTAGAACGTGGTAACTACCAGTGCATGTAGCACCTGGTAGCAAACATTGTATGTAGCACCTGGTAGCAACCATTGTATGTAGAACCTGGTAGCAACCAGTGTAAGTAGAGCCTGGCAGCAACCAGTGTATGTAGCACCTGGTAGCAATCAGTGAATGTAGCACCTGGTAGCAACCAGTGTATGTAGTACCTGGTAGCAACCAGTGTATGTAGCACCTGGCAGGGAGCACTGTACGTAGCACCTGGTAGCAACCAGTGTATGTATCACCTGGTAGCAACCAGTGTATATATAACCTGGTAGCAACCAGTGTATCACCTGGTAGCAACCGGAGCATGTAGCACCTGGTAGCAACCTGTGTATGTAGCACCTGGTAGCAACCAGTGTATGTAGCACCTGGTAGAAACCAGTGTATGTAGCACCTGGTAGCAACCAGTTTATGTAGCACCTGGTAGCAACCAGTGTGTGTAGCACCTGGTAGCAACCAGTGTATGTAGCACCTGGTAGCATTAAGTGTATGTAGCACCTGGTAGCAACCAGAGTATATATCATCTGGTAGCAGCCAGTGTATGTATCCCCTGGTAGCAACCAGTGTATGAATCACCTGGTAGCAACCAGTGCATGTAGCACTTGGTAGCAACCAGTGTATGTAGCCCCCGGGCAGCAACCATTGTATGAAGCACCTTGTAGCAACCAGTGTTTGTAGCACCTGGTAGCAACCAGTGTATGTAGCACCTGGTGGCAACCAGTGTATGTAGCACCTGATAGCAACCAGTGTACGTAGCACCTGGTAGCAACCAGTGTATATAGCACCTGGTAGCAACCAGCGTATGTAGCACCTGGTAGCAGCCAGTGCATGTAGCACCTGGTATCAACAAGTGCATGTAGCACCTGGTAGCAACCAGTGTATGTAGCACCTGGCAGCAACCAGTGCATGTAGCACCTGGTAGCAACCAGTGTACGCAGCACTTGGTAGCAACCAGCGTATGTAGCACCTGGTAGCAACCAGTTTATGTAGCACCTGGCAGCAACCAGTGCACGTATCACTTGGTAGCAATCAGTGTATGTAGCACCTGGTAGCAACCAGTGCATGTAGCACCTGGTAGCATCCAGTGTATGTAGCACCTGGTAGCAACCAGTGTATGTAGCACCAGGTGGCGCTACAACCAGTGTATGTAGCACCTGCCGACAGTGCAACCAGTGTATGTACCACCTGGTGACTCTACAACAAGTGTATATAACACCTGGTAGCACCCACTGTATGTAGAACGTGGTAACGACCAGTACATGTAGCACCTGGTAGCAAACATTGTATGCAGCACCTGGTAGCAACCATTGTATGTAGCACCTGGTAGCAACCAGTGTAAGTAGAGCCTGGTAGCAACCAGTGTATGTAGCACCTGGTAGCAATCAGTGTATGTAGCACCTGGTAGCAACCAGTGTATGTAGCACCTGGTAGCAACCAGTGTATGTAGCACCTGGCAGGAAGCACTGTACGTAGCACCTGGTAGCAACCAGCGTATGTATCACCTGGTAGAAACCAGTGTATACATAACTTGGTAGCAACCAGTGTATCACCTGGTAGCAACCGGTGCATGTAGCACCTGGTAGCAACCAGTGTATGTAGCACCTGGTAGCAACCAGTGTGTGTAGCACCTGGTAGCAACCAGTGTATGTAGCACCTGGTAGCATTAAGTGTATGTAGCACCTGGTAGCAACCAGAGTATATATCATCTGGTAGCAGCCAGTGTATGTATCGCCTGGTAGCAACCAGTGTATGTATCACCTGGTAGCAACCAGTGCATGTAGCACTTGGTAGCAACCAGTGTATGTAGCCCCCGGGTAGCAACCATTGTAGGAAGCACCTTGTAGCAACCAGTGTTTGTAGCACCTGGTAGCAACCAGTGTATGTAGCACCTGGTGGCAACCAGTGTATGTAGCACCTGATAGCAACCAGTGTACGTAGCACCTGGTAGCAACCAGTGTATATAGCACCTGGTAGCAACCAGCGTATGTAGCACCTGGTAGCAGCCAGTGCATGTAGCACCTGGTATCAACCAGTGCATGTAGCACCTGGTAGCAACCAGTGTATGTAGCACCTGGCAGCAACCAGTGCATGTAGCACCTGGTAGCAACCAGTGTACGCAGCACTTGGTAGCAACCAGCGTATGTAGCACCTGGTAGCAACCAGTTTATGTAGCACCTGGCGGCAACCAGTGTACGTATCACTTGGTAGCAATCAGTGTATGTAGCACCTGGTAGCAACCAGTGCATGTAGCACCTGGTAGCATCCAGTGTATGTAGCACCTGGTAGCAACCAGTGTATGTAGCACCTGGCGACTCTACAACCAGTGTGTGTAGCACCTGGCGACGCTACAACCAGTGTATGTAGCACCTGGCGACGCTACAACCAGTGTATGTAGCACCTGCCTACGCTACAACCAGTGTATGTAGCACCTGGCGACGCTACAACCAGTGTACGTAGCACCTGGCGACGCTAAACCAGTGTATGTAGCACCTGGCGACGCTACAACCAGCGTATGTAGCACCTGGCGACGCTACAACCAGTGTATGTAGCACCTGGTGACTCTGCAACCAGTGTATGTATCACCTGGTGACTCTACAACCAGTGTATGTAGCACCAGGTGGCGCTACAACCAGTATATGTAGCACCTGGCGCCGCTACAACCAGTGTATGTAGCACCTGGCGACGCTACAACCTGTATATGTAGCACCTAGCGACACTACAACCAGTGTATGTAGCACCTGGCGACATTACAACCAGCGTATGTAGCACCTGGCGACGCTACAACCAGTGTATGTAGCACCTGGTGACGCTACAACCAGCGTATGTAGCACCTGGCGACGCTACAACCAGCATATGTAGCACCTGGCGACGCTACAACCCATGTATGTAGCACCTGGCGACACTACAACCAGTGTATGTAGCACTTGGCGACGCTACAACCAGTGTTTGTAGCACCTGGCGACGCTACAACCAGTGAATGTAGCACCTGGTGACGCTTCAATCAGCATATGTAGCACCTGGCGACACTACAACCAGTGTTTGTAGCTCCTGGTGACTCTACAACCAGTATATGTAGCACTTGGTGACTCTACAACCAGTGTATGTAGCACCAGGTGGCGCTACAACCAGTGTATGTAGCACCTGGCGACGCTACAACCAGTGTATGTAGCACCTGGTGACTATACAACCAGCGCATATAACACCTGGTAGCACCCACTGTATGTAGAACGTGGTAACGACCAGTGCATGTAGCACCTTGTAGCAACCATTGTATGTAGCACCTGGTAGCAACCATTGTATGTAGCTCCTGGTAGCAACCAGTGTAAGCAGCGCGTAGTAGCAACCAGTGTATGTAGAACCTGGTAGCAACCAGTGTATGTAGCACCTGGTAGCAACCAGTGTATGTAGCACCTGGTAGCAACCAGTGTATGTAGCACCTGGTAGCAATCAGTGTATGTAGCACCTTGTAGCAACCAGTGTATGTATCCCCTGGTAGCAACCAGTGTATGTAGCACCTGGCAGGAAGCAGTGTATGTAGCACCTGGTAGCAATCAGTGTATGTAGCACCTGGTAGCAACCAGCGTATGTATCACCTGGTAGCAATCAGTGTATGTAGCACCTGGTAGCAACCTGTGTATATATCACCTGGTAGCAACCAGTGTATATATCACCTGGTAGCAACCGGTGCATGTAGCACATGGTAGCAACCTGTGTATGTAGCACCTGGTAGCAACCAGTGTATGTAGCACCTGGTAGAAACCAGTGTCAGTAGCACCTGGTAGCAACCAGTGTATGTAGCACCTGGTAGCAACCAGTGTGTGTAGCACCTTGTAGCAACTAGTGTATGTAGCACCTGGCAGCATCAAGTGTATATATCATCTGGTAGCAACCAGTGTATGTATCACCTGGTAGCAACCAGTATATATATCACCTGGTAGCAACCAGTGTATGTAGCACTTGGTAGCAACCAGTGTATGTAGCCCCCTTGGTAGCAGCGAGTGTATGTAGCTCATTGTAGCAACCAGTGTATGTATCACCTAGTAGCAACCAGTATATGTATCACCTGGTAGCAACCAGTGTATGTAGCACTTGGTAGCAACCAGTGTATGTAGCCCCCTGGTAGCAACCAGTGTATGTAGCACCTTGTAGCAATCAGTGTTTGTAGCACCTGGTAGCAACCAGTGTATGTAGCACCTGGTAGCAACCAGTGTATGTAGCACCTGGTAGCAACCAGTGTATGTAGCACCTGGTAGCAACCAGTGTATGTAGCACCTGGTAGCAACCAGTGTATGTAGCACCTGGTAGCAATCAGTGTTTGTAGCACCTGGTAGCAACCAGTGTATGTAGCACCTGGTAGCAATCAGTGTATGTAGCACCTGGTAGCAATCAGTGTTTGTAGCACCTGGTAGCAACCAGTGTATGTAGCACCTGGCAGCAACCAGTGCATGTAGCACCTGGTAGCAACCAGTGTACGCAGCACTTGGTAGCAACCAGCGTATGTAGCACCTGGTAGCAACCAGTTTATGTAGCACCTGGTAGCAACCAGTGCATGTAGCACCTGGTAGTAACCAGTGTACGTAGCACTTTGTAGCAACCAGCGTATATAGCACCCGGTAGCAACCAGTTTATGTAGCACCTGGTAGCAACCAGTGTATGTAGCACTTGGCGACTCTACAACCAGTGTATGTAGCACCTGGCGACGCTACAACCAGTGTACGTAGCACATGGCGACGCTAAACCAGTGTATGTAGCACCTGGCGACGCTACAACCAGTGTATGTAGCACCTGGCGACGCTACAACCAGTGTACGTAGCACCTGGCGACGCTAAACCAGTGTATGTAGCACCTGGCGACGCAACATCCAGCGTATGTAGCACTTGGCGACGCTACAACCAGTGTATGTAGCCCCTGGTAACTCTACAACCAGTGTACGTATCACCTGATGACTCTACAACCAGTGTATGTAGCACCAGGTGGCGCTACAACCAGTATATGTAGCACCTGGCGCTGCTACAATCAGTGTATGTAGCACCTGGCGACGCTACAACCAGTATATGTAGCACCTAGCGATACTACAACCAGTGTATGTAGCACCTGGCGACATTACAACCAGCGTATGTAGAACCTGGCGTCGCTACAACCAGTGTATGTAGCATTTGTGGACGCTACAACCAGCGTATGTAGCACCTGGCGACGTTACAACCAGTGTATGTAGCACCTGGCGACGCTACAACCAGTGTATGTAGCACCTGGCGACATTACAACCAGCGTACGTAGCACTTGGCGACGCTACAACCAGTGTTTGTAGCACCTGGCGACGCTACAACCAGTGAATGTAGCACCTGGTGACGCTTCAATCAGCATATGTAGCACCTGGCGACACTACAACCAGTGTTTGTAGCTCCTGGTGACTCTACAACCAGTATATGTAGCACTTGGTGACTCTACAACCAGTGTATGTAGCACCAGGTGGCGCTACAACCAGTGAATGTAGCACCTGGCGACGCTACAACCAGTGTATGTAGCACCTGGTGACTCTACAAGAAGTGTATATAACACCTGGTAGCACCCACTGTATGTAGAACGTGGTAACGACCAGTGCATGTAGCACCTGGTAGCAACCATTGTATGTAGCACCTGGTAGCAACCATTGTATGTAGCACCTGGTAGCAACCAGTGTATGTAGCACCTGGTAGCAACCAGTGTAAGTAGAGCCTGGTAGCAACCAGTGTATGTAGAATCTGGTAGCAATCAGTGTATGTAGCACCTGGTAGCAACCAGTGTATGTAGCACCTGGTAGCAATCAGTGTATGTAGCACCTGGTAGCAACCAGTGTATGTAGCACCTGGTAGCAACCAGTGTATGTAGCACCTGGCAGGAAGCAGTGTATGTAGCACTTGGTAGCAACCAGCGTATGTGTCACCTGGTAGCAACCAGTGTATGTAGCACCTGGTACCAACCAGTGTATATATCACCTGGTAGCAACCAGTGTATATATCACCTGGTAGCAACCGTTGCATGTAGCACCTGGTAACAACCTGTGTATGTAGCACCTGGTAGCATCCAGTGTATGTAGCACCTGGTAGAAACCAGTGTCTGTAGCACCTGGTAGCAACCAGTGTATGTAGCACCTGGTAGCAACCAGTGTGTGTAGCACCTGGTAGCAACTAGTGTATGTAGCACCTGGCAGCATCAAGTGTATATATCATCTGGTAGCAACCAGTGTATGTATCACCAGGTAGCAACCAGTATATATATCACCTGGTAGGAACCAGTGTATGTAGCACTTGGTAGCAACCAGTGTATGTAGCCCAGTTGGTAGCAGCGAGTGTATGTAGCTCATTGTAGCAACCAGTGTATGTATCACCTGGTAGCAACCAGTATATGTATCACCTGGTAGCAACCAGTGTATGTAGCACTTGGTAGCAACCAGTGTATGTAGCCCTCTGGTAGCAACCAGTGTATGTAGCACCTTGTAGCAATCAGTGTTTGTAGCACCTGGTAGCAACCAGTGTATGTAGCACCTGGTAGCAACCAGTGTATGTAGCACCTGGTAGCAACCAGTGTATGTAGCACCTGGTAGCAACCAGTGTATGTAGCACCTGGTAGCAGCCTGTGTATGTAGCACCTGGTAGCAATTAGTGTATGTAGCACCTGGTAGCAACCAGTGTATGTAGCACCTGGTAGCAATTAGTGTATGTAGCACCTGGTAGCAATTAGTGCATGTAGCACCTGGTAGCAACCAGTGTATGTAGCACCTGGTAGCAACCAGTGTATGTAGCACCTGGTAGCAATCAGTGTATGTAGCACCTGGTAGCAACCAGTGTATGTAGCACCTGGTAGCAACCAGTGTATGTAGCACCTGGTAGCAACCAGTGTATGTAGCACCTGGTAGCAACCAGTGTATGTAGCACCTGGTAGCAACCAGTGTATGTAGCACCTGGTAGCAACCAGTGTATGTAGCACCTGGTAGCAACCAGTGTATGTAGCCCCCTTGGTAGCAGCGAGTGTATGTAGCTCCTTGTAGCAACCAGTGTATGTAGCACCTGGTAGCAGCCAGTGTATGTAGCACCTGGTAGCAACCAGTGTATGTAGCACCTGGCAGCATCAAGTGTACATATCATCTGGTAGCAACCAGTGTATGTATCACCTGGTAGCAACCAGTATATGTATCACCTGGTAGCAACCAGTGTATGTAGCACTTGGTAGCAACCAGTGTATGTAGCCCCCTGGTAGCAACCAGTGTATGTAGCACCTTGTAGCAATCAGTGTTTGTAGCACCTGGTAGCAACCTGTGTATGTAGCACCTGGTAGCAACCAGTGTATGTAGCACCTGGTAGCAACCAGTGTATGTAGCACCTGGTAGCAACCAGTGTATGTAGCACCTGGTAGCAACCAGTGTATGTAGCACCTGGTAGCAACCAGTGTATATAGCACCTGGTAGCATCCAGTGTATGTAGCACCTGGTAGCAACCTGTGTATGCAGCACCTGGTAGCAACCATTGTATGTAGCACCTGGTAGCAACCAGTGTATGTAGCCCCCGTGGTAGCAGCGAGTGTATGTAGCTCCTTGTAGCAACCAGTGTATGTAGCACCTGGTAGCAACCAGTGTATGTAGCACCTGGTAGCAACCACTATATGTAGCACCTGGTAGCAGCGAGTGTATGTAGCTCCTTGTAGCAACCAGTGAATGTAGCACCTTCTAGCGACCAGTGTAAGTAGCCCCCTGGTAGCAACCAGTGTATGTATGTATGTATGTATATATATATATATATGTATATATATATATATATATATATATATATATATATATATATATATATATATATATATACGTATATATATATATATATATATATATATATATATATATATATATATATATATATATATATATATATATATATTATATATACATATATACATATATACATACATACATGTCGTGTCGAATAGGCAGAACTTGCGATCTTGGCTTAAATAGTAACGCTCATCTTGCTATATAGGACAAGTGAAAATTTGTGTATGCAAAAATTTCGCGAAAATCATTCTGAACCTAATGAAAAAAATATATTTAACTGGGTTTGTTTAGTATTAAATTATTGTCAACAAATCTAAAACATATTTAGTTGGGTTAGGCTAAAATAAATTGCGCTTGTTATAATAAGGTTAGGCAAGTTTTCTTAGATTCTTTAGGTGTAAAATTAAAGAAAATTACATTAACATTAATGAAAAAAATATATCTTTAAACGTATAAGAGAAAATTTCAGAAAGGACTTAATTTTAAATGAGTTCTTGCTAATTGACCAGTTTTACATATTCGGCACGACATATATATATATATATATATATATATATATATATATATATATATTTTTTATTATCACACTGGCCGATTCCCACCAAGGCAGGATGGCCCGAAAAAGAAAAACTTTCACCATCATTCACTCCATCACTGTCTTGCCAGAAGGGTGCTTTACACTACAGTTTTTAAACTGCAACATTAACACCCCTCCTTCAGAGTGCAGGCACTGTACTTCCCATCTCCAGGACTCAAGTCCGGCCTGCCGGTTTCCCTGAACCCCTTCATAAATGTTACTTTGCTCACACTCCAACAGCACGTCAAGTATTAAAAGCCATTTGTCTCCATTCACTCCTATCAAACACGCTCACGCATGCCTGCTGGAAGTCCAAGCCCCTCGCACACAAAACCTCCTTTACTCCCTCCCTCCAACCTTTCCTAGGCCGACCCCTACCCCGCCTTCCTTCCACTACAGACTGATACACTCTTGAAGTTATTCTGTTTCGCTCCATTCTCTCCACATGTCCGAACCACCTCAACAACCCTTCCTCAACCCTCTGGACAACAGTTTTGGTAATCCCGCACCTCCTCCTAACTTCCAAACTACGAATTCTCTGCATTATATTCACACCACACATTGCCCTCAGACATGACATCTCCACTGCCTCCAGCCTTCTCCTCGCTGCAACATTCATCACCCATGCTTCACACCCATATAAGAGCGTTGGTAAAACTATACTCTCATACATTCCCCTCTTTGCCTCCAAGGACAAAGTTCTTTGTCTCCACAGACTCCTAAGTGCACCACTCACCCTCTTCCCCTCATCAATTCTATGATTCACCTCATCTTTCATAGACCCATCCGCTGACACGTCCACTCCCAAATATCTGAATACATTCACCTCCTCCATACTCTCTCCCTCCAATCTGATATCCAATCTTTCATCACCTAATCTTTTTGTTATCCTCATAACCTTACTCTTTCCTGTATTCACTTTCAATTTTCTTCTTTTGCACACCCTACCAAATTCATCCACCAATCTCTGCAACTTCTCTTCAGAATCTCCCAAGAGCACAGTGTCATCAGCAAAGAGCAACTGTGACAACTCCCACTTTATGTGTGATTCTTTATCTTTTAACTCCACGCCTCTTGCCAAGACCCTCGCATTTACTTCTCTTACAACCCCATCTATAAATATATTAAACAACCACGGTAACATCACACATCCTTGTCTAAGGCCTACTTTTACTGGGAAATAATTTCCCTCTTTCCTACATACTCTAACTTGAGCCTCACTATCCTCGTAAAAACTCTTCACTGCTTTCAGTTACCTACCTCCTACACCATACACCTGCAACATCTGCCACATTGCCCCCCTATCCACCCTGTCATACGTTTTTTCCAAATCCATAAATGCCACAAAGACCTCTTTAGCCTTATCTAAATACTGTTCACTTATATGTTTCACTGTAAACACCTGGTCCACACACCCCCTACCTTTCCTAAAGCCTCCTTGTTCATCTGCTATCCTATTCTCCGTCTTACTCTTAATTCTTTCAATAATAACTCTACCATACACTTTGCCAGGTATACTCAACAGACTTATCCCCCTATAATTTTTGCACTCTCTTTTATCCCCTTTGCCTTTATACAAAGGAACTATGCATGCTCTCTGCCAATCCCTAGGTACCTTACCCTCTTCCAAACATTTATTAAATAATTGCACCAACCACTCCAAAACTATATCCCCACCTGCTTTTAACATTTCTATCTTTATCCCATCAATCCCGGCTGCCTTACCCCCTTTCATTTTACCTACTGCCTCACGAACTTCCCCCACACTCACAACTGGCTCTTCCTCACTCCTACAAGATGTTGTTCCTCCTTGTCCTATACACGATATCACAGCTTCCCTATCTTCATCAACATTTAACAATTCCTCAAAATATTCCCTCCATCTTCCCAATACCTCTAACTCTCCATTTACTAACTCTCCTCTCCTATTTTTAACTGACAAATCCATTTGTTCTCTAGGCTTTCTTAACTTGTTAATCTCACTCCAAAACTTTTTCTTATTTTCAACAAAATTTGTTGATAACATCTCACCCACTCTCTCATTTGCTCTCTTTTTACATTGCTTCACCACTCTCTTAACCTCTCTCTTTTCCTCCATATACTCTTCCCTCCTTGCATCACTTCTACTTTGTAAAAACTTCTCATATGCTAACTTTTTCTCCCTTACTACTCTCTTCACATCATCATTCCACCAATCGCTCCTCTTCCCTCCCGCACCCACTTTCCTGTAACCACAAACTTCTGCTGAACACTCTAACACTACATTTTTAAACCTACCCCATACCTCTTCGACCCCATTGCCTATGCTCTCATTAGCCCATCTATCCTCCAATAGCTGTTTATATCTTACCCTAACTGCCTCCTCTTTTAGTTTATAAACCTTCACCTCTCTCTTCCCTGATGCTTCTATTCTCCTTGTATTCCATCTACCTTTTACTCTCAGTGTAGCTACAACTAGAAAGTGATCTGATATATCTGTGGCCCCTCTATAAACATGTACATCCTGAAGTCTACTCAACAGTCTTTTATCTACCAATACATAATCCAACAAACTACTGTCATTTCGCCCTACATCATATCTTGTATACTTATTTATCCTCTTTTTCTTAAAATATTTATTACCTATAACTAAACCCCTTTCTATACAAAGTTCAATCAAAGGGCTCCCATTATCATTTACACCTGGCACCCCAAACTTACCTACCACACCCTCTCTAAAAGTTTCTCCTACTTTAGCATTCAGGTCCCCTACCACAATTACTCTCTCACTTGGTTCAAACGCTCCTATACATTCACTTAACATCTCCCAAAATCTCTCTCTCTCCTCTGCATTCCTCTCTTCTCCAGGTGCATACACGCTTATTATGACCCACTTCTCGCATCCAGCCTTTACTTTAATCCACATAATTCTTGAATTTACACATTCATATTCTCTTTTCTCCTTCCATAACTGATCATTCAACATGACTGCTACCCCTTCCTTTGCTCTAACTCTCTCAGATACTCCAGATTTAATCCCATTTATTTCCCCCCACTGAAACTCCCCTACCCCCTTCAGCTTTGTTTCGCTTAGGGCCAGGACATCCAACCTCTTTTCATTCATAACATCAGCAATCATCTGTTTCTTGTCATCCGCACTACATCCACGCACATTTAAGCATCCCAGTTTTATAATGTTTTTCTTCTCGTTTTTAGTAAATGTCTACAGGAGAAGGGGTTACTAGCCCATTGCTCCCGGCATTTTAGTCGCCTCATACGACACGCATGGCTTACGGAGGAAAGATTCTTTTCCACTTCCCCATGGACAATAGAAGAAATAAAAAGGAACAAGAGCTATTTAGAAAAAGGAGAAAAATCTAGATGAGGAAAGATTCTTTTCCACTTCCCCATGGACAATAGAAGAAATAAAAAGGAACAAGAGCTATTTAGAAAAAGGAGAAAAATCTAGATGTATGCATATATATATGCATGTGCGTGTCTGTGAAGTGTGACCAAAATGTAAGTAGGAGTAGCAAGATATCCCTCTTATCTAGCGTGTTTATGAGACAGAAAAAGAAACCAGCAATCCTACCATCATGCAAAACAGTTACAGGTTTCTGTTTCACAGTCATCTGGCAGGACGGTAGTACTTCCCTGGGTGGTTGCTTCTACCAACCTACTACCTATATATATATATATATATACATATATATACATGTATATATATACATATATATACATGTATATATATATACATATATATATACATTATATATATACATATATACACATATATATACATATGTATACATATATATACATATATATACATATATACATATATATATATACATATATATACATATATATGTATATATATATATATGTATATATATATATGTATATATATATATACATACATTATATATATTATATACATAATTATATATATATATATATATATATATATATATATATATATATATATATATATATATATATGTTTCCCCTCAGTGTGTGTGTTGAGAGAGAGAGAGAGAGAGAGAGAGAGAGAGAGAGAGAGAGAGAGAGAGAGTGTTGTATTAAGGTCTCTTTCCTGAATGCTAACCCTAGGATTCACACTTAACTTCACGTTACTAGAAACTCAAGCCGTGCATTAGTCAAGCCAGCCACTGTGTGTATGCCCTCACCACACAGACAGACAGGCGGGTAGGCAGACAGACACAAGTAGCTGTGTGCAGACACTGAAAGTGATACAAGACTTGGTCTACTCCTGAACACGGAGTAGACTGAGCTTCCTACTCCATCTATCCCATCCACAGAACATATATAGTCCATTTCAAAAATACGTCATAGATGTATTTTTGCAAGCTGAAAGAAGGAGTGGCAGTAGACGGGTCTAGGAAGGGCCAACACATGTTGGTGTTAGTTACATCTCGTTAGACAAGACGATGATACAGATGTTTATCACTGCATGACTTCCTGCATGACTTGTAACATAGTACTAGCTTGTACCATAGCACAACTGCAGTGTGCTATCACCCCTCCACAGTTCAAACGAACGCTTGGTCTGTTTTCCCTATCATATTCCATCAGATAGGATGGGTCACAAACATGGTGTTAAAATCTGTCATCCTCAGCTGGGAGACCTCAGTAAGACAATGAGCGGCTACGGCAGGTTTTAGTAGCTAGAGCTAGTGTTACTTAAGAATTGTGTGAGAAAACATCAGCGGTAGCTGGAAGCTGGTGTGACACCTTCAACCAGCTAGCTGCATTAAAATCTGCAGCTAGCTGGTTGAAGGTGTGTCACACCTCTGGCCTCGTCAGTGTATCTCAGCCTCTCGTATGAATGATCAGGAGAACGTGCTCAACTGAGAATCCTACCTGAGAAGAGGGAAGGATGCTGCAAGACCACAGAAAGAGATTGGAAGAGACGGGACGGTATCAACATTGTCGTGGGTTAAAGAATCATACGCTTTTGCAACATTTGGGAATCTACATTGAGGAAACGTTTCGCTAGCCAGTGGCTTCAGTGCAGTAATGAGAAGAACGGTGGCGAAACGTTTCTACAATAAAGATCCCCAAATGTTGCGCAAGTGTCTCAGTCTTCAACTCTTCGTTTTTCTAAACCATTTACGTCACTGTGGTATTAAGAGACCGCTTCATGAAGGGACCAACACTACTCAACTAACGCAAGATTCTCCCCCAAAAAGGGTCTCAAAAGACCACAGAATTAATTCCAATGAACAAGATGTATTTTCGTACTGCAAGACTGTTTCCTTACATCATTTTGAAGAGAAACGGTCCAAATATCTGCCAGAAATCACCGGGTGAGGAAACGTAAGTGAAAATGGATTAACATAAGGCTAGGACAATGAAGTAGGCGTTGTTCTTTTCTGGAAAGATGACAAGGAATAGAGCGATGGTGATTGTCTTTTCTTCTTGGAGTCTGACAGCTCTGGTAACCAAGTGGGTAGCGCCGTCACTGGCGTTAGTGCGTGTTAATACTACGTGAGTGCTACCATCACCTCTGTAAGTATAAGTGTCAGCAAGCAACACATGCTACCCCCAGACATGCCCGCACACACACACACACACACACACACACACACACACGCATACACATACACACACACACACACACACATACACACACACACACACACACACACACACCAACGCTGATGGAACAACAAATAAGTGGGAGGAGTGGCACGAGAGAGTTAAAGAGGCATCATCGGACATCATAGCCCTCACAGAAACCAAGCTCACAGGGATGATAACAGATGCCATCTTTACAACGGGATATCAGATCCTGATGAAAGACAGGGGGAACATAGGGGGTGGAGGAGTGGCACTGTTGATCAAAAAACCCATGGAATTTTGATGAGCTGGAAAGAGGAGACAGAGGAGAAGCAAGAGACTACATAATAGGAACGCTTCAGTCTGGAGGTCCCAAGGTGGTAATTGCAACGATGTATAACTCACCACAGAACAGCAGAAGGCCAAAGCAAGAGCATGATGAGAGTAATAGAGCGATGGTTGACATTACAACCCAGGAATCCAAATGGCCTGTTATCCCGGGTGTAATGGGAGCAAAATAAACACAGCAGAAAAAGTTTAGACTTACATTATCCTTCACCAATTTAGAACAGCAATATGTACACTATGTACAGTGATAAGTATAGTGCACTCCACGGTAAGCCACAAGATAGCAGACCGTGCTTCAACCAGCTCTAGAATGGGAATGGCAAGGGCAGACAGGAGAGTGGTACCCACATAACCTCTGCGATTGCCAAAACCACCATCTTATTGGCTGGAACTTGGTCACTAGTTGAACGACGGGGCCCCATCATCAACTCTCAGCAACCTGGTTCGCTGGTTGGGGGAGATAGCCTGTAAATGAGGGTGTGTACATGCGCCGAATAAAGGTTACGTACTCTTTGCATGCCACACCCCCACCCCGAGAAGGCTCAGGATTAGGCTGCCACCTCCCAGTGGTAACCGTGCCTCCATGGCACAAAATAATGGGACCGCCTTTCCTCTCCACCATCCAACTCTTAGATAGGGCTCAGCTTTTCTCGTGACAAAAAGCCAAACCCTAAACTCAGAGTGAGACAGCAGTCAGTCGGGCTAGCATAGGTCCAAGATACAGGCGGACGGTAGCCCACATCCCCTCACTAAAAAAAAAAAAAACACACCAGGGGATAAAAAAAAAAAAGCGTGGAAAGGGTTACCACAAGTAACCTAACATCCTAACCTAAGTAAATAGAATATTAGACTCTAGATAAAGAGTCTGCCAACACATTTTCTTTGCCGGCAATATGTACAATTTTGATATTATAGGGCTGCAGCCTCAGCGTCCAGCGCATGAGCCTTGTGTTGTGGTTCTTCATGGTTTGGAGATATACTAGAGGATTGTGATCACTGTAGACTGTGACCACCTGCGATGTCTAGCCCACATAAACATCGAAATGCTCCAAAGCCAGTACCAGCGCGAGGGCTTCTTTTTCGATGGTAGAGTAAGCCCTCTGATGCGGCTGGAACTTGGCTGAAAAGTATGCTACAGGCTGCAACTCCTCATTCTCGTTTTGTAATAGTACTGCCCCAACCCCAGACTCACAAGCATCAACCTGTAATGAAAAAGGTTTGGAGAAGTCTGGAGACAAGAGAATGGGTGCAGTACACAATATTCTTTTTGCTTTGTCAAAAGAAGTTTGACAATCTGGGGTCTAATTAAAGGGAACTTTGTGACTGGTAAGAGAGGTAAGAGGGGCCACAATATCTGAGAAATTATTACAGAATCTTCTGTAAAATCCTATTATGCCTAGGAAACGTTGAAGAGATTTCCTATCATGAGGAACTGGATAATCTTTAATAGCAAGAACTTTAGCAAGTTTAGGAGCAACTTTACCACTACCTACTTCATGGCCTAGAAAAGTGATAGTGGCCTGGCCAAAGGAAGATTTAGATAAATTAACTGTTAAATGGGAACTCTGAAAAGTCTCAAAAAGAGCCTTAAGTCTAAGTGTTGATCCCAAGTATCAAACACCACAACAATATCATCTAGGTATGCTGCCGTGCCTTCAAGTCCTTTAATAGCCTGATGGATAAGTTTCTGGAATGAAGAGGGGGAATTTTTCATTCCGAAGGGGGTAACTGTGTATTGAAAATGACCTCCTGGAATTACGAAGGCAGAGATTTCCTTTGCCTTATCCGTCAAAGGTACCTGATAGTAGCCTTTAAGGAGATCTAACTTGGACACAAAAGTAGCCTTACCCACAAAGTCAATTACGTCATCCAGACGAGGAAGAGGGTAAGCATCTGTAATTGTGACCTCATTCACCTTACGGTAGTCTGTACACATACGAAACCCTCCATCAGCCTTCTTAACAAGGATGCACGGTGAAGCCCATGGACTAGATGACTCCTCCACTAAACCATGCTTTAACAAAAATTCTACTTCCTGCTGAAGTAGCCTCTGCTTTTCAGGATTAGCTCTGTAGGGGGAGAGTTTAATTGGTTTAGAGTTTCCCACATCTACATCATGATAACCTAACGTACATTTTTTCGGCACATCCGAAAAATTTTTAGGATATGACTGTAGAAGGTCAGTTAAACTTGTTGCTTGCGTTTCAGATAGTCCCTCCATTAAAGGAGGACAGAATTTGAAAGTTTAATATTAATTTCAGAGATAGAGTGCAAAGAATCAGAGTGGTCCTCAGAGGTAGAGGACAGAGTCATTACTGGGACTTTATCTGGTGTATGAAAAGATTTTAATTGATTGATGTGGTAAATTTTAGTTTTTGAGGTCTTATCAATGGGAGCTACCACATAATTTACATCAGATAATCTACTTACAATCTGCATAGGTCCCGTAAATCTAGCTTTCAAGGTGTGGCCAGGTATAGGTTCCTGCAGCAACACCTTGTCTCCTGGATAGAAGGAGCGGAATTTTGCACTTCTGTCATACCTCTGTTTCATTTTACTTTGAGCTGTCTTTAGGTTAGCCTTGGCTAACTGACGTGCCACCTGCAACCTTGAAGACGGGTTGTAGAGTGACGAGCTAACGTCTTCTCCCATCCATCCTTCTTTGAGCACTCGAAGAGGACCTCTTACATTGTGCCCAAAGATCAGCTCAAACGGACTATACCCTGTAGACTCTTGCACCGTCTCTCGTACTGAGAACAGCAACAAAGGTAGTGATTCATCCCAGTCTGTAGGAAAGTGCATGCAAAAAGTTCTCATCATGGTTTTTAATGTCTGATGGAATCTTTCCAAGGCGCCTTGGGACTGAGGGTGATAGGCAGTGGATAAGTTGTGGATTATCCCTAACCAAGTTAATACTTCCCTAAATGCTTTGGCAGTAAAGTTAGTACCTTGATCACTTTGAATAGTTTTAGGAATGCCAAAACAAGAAATGAATTTTGTTAAATCTTTGAGAATAGCTTTAGTATTAATACTGCGCATGGGAATTGCTTCAGGATATCTGGTTACTTTATCCATAATCGTAAATATTGATTTCCAGACTGACCTAGGTAGTGGACCTACACAATCTATAATTAAATCTGCAAAAGGTTCTCCATCAGCAGGTATAGGTTGGAGAGGTGCAGGTTTAATGGAATGTCCAGGTTTCCCAACTTGCTGACATTCTCGGCAACACCTAATATGATTCTTCACATCTTTCTTTAATTTTGGCCAATAAAATTCTTTTGTGATTCTATACAAGGTTTTAGTAATTCCTAAGTGACCTCCTAATGAAGTATTATGAGCTATATTTAATATTCGAGGTCTAAACTTGGTTGGAACCACTAACCTGTCATACAATTGGCGGCCCTCTATCTCCTTACCAGTCTCAGTGCAGATCAAATTATCGTTTTTAACTTCATACTTGACCGGATGACCCAAAGAGGATTTACCCATGGCTGCCTGAAAAGCGAATTTTAAAGAAGGGTCCTTTCGTTGTTCCTCCCGGAAGGACAGTCCCTCAGGCATGGAAACAGAGACATCTGGCAATCCTGCAACCTGGGAATAGGAAGGCTTGATCGGGGTCTGTTCACTTGATTTACGAGGCTCCGGCCGGTGTGCCTCATAAAACAACGTGGCTATTCCGAGATCGGAGTCGTCCAAGGATAGGTCAACATTCTCTCCAGACAACCCTTGGGATGTTGCCCGAGTTATGGCCAACACCGGAGAAGAATTACTCATTATAGGTTCAGGACACGCACTAACAGTAGTAATGTCATTACCCAGTAATAACATGGCATCTTTCATGGGGAATCCTTTTGAGACACCTACAGTCAAGTACCCAGTGTAATATTTTCACTGTACATAAATTTTATGCAAAGGGACAGAATATATAGCTCCTCCAAATTCTTCCAATAAAACAGAGGAATTCAAGGAAGTGTTCTCTGAAAGGGGTAATATTCCTTCACTTATAAGTTAGCTATATGCTCCAGTATCTCTAAAGGTTTTAACTTCAGTTGTTTCTGAGTTTTCCTGAAGGGAAATAAGACTCTTACAATAATAAGGGGTCATACCTTTTTCTACTTCTCTCGGGGACATGTTACTAGGGATATTAGAGATTTTCCCAATGGGTTGGGGTTTGTGGGGGCAGTTGGGACGGATATGACCTACTTTGTTACAGAGGAAGCAGACGACAGGCTTGCCCTTTACTCCCTGCGGACGTTGCAACTGGTGTCGCTGTGGCTGGTGTCTCTCTGGATACTGTTGTCAAGATGCACCATGTTGAGTAGTTTGTCTCTCAGCAGAAGCGTAGCTCATCAGGTGACTTAGTTGGCTGACGTAGACGTTCTCCCTCCGGCTGGCACTTCATTCTCCAAGGTTGACGATCTCTGCTCATGCCAGGCTGTTGAAAAGAGAAACGGGACCGCTCGGACAAAGAGCGGTTAGTTTCGAAGGTATCAGCCAACCTGGCTGCCTCCAATGCAGTGGTTAAGTCACGATCCTGCAGAAAGACTCGAACCTCTGGTCCCACAGACTCCAACAGGTTATCAATCAGAATAAGCTGTACCAAATCTTCTAAGGTAGAGACACCACTTGCTTTATACCAGCTGGTAAAAGCTTTGGTTTGCTGTCGTACAAAATCCACCAGGGATTGACCAAGCTGCCGCCTGCTTAGTTTAAAAAGCTTACGGTATTTGGCTGGGATACATGTATATGCTCCCAACACTGTGGTCTTCACTACTTGATAATCAAAAAATTCAGCGTCATTTAATACTGACGTAAATTCCTGTGCTTTACCAAACAATGCTGTATGAACCAACGATGCCCAGTGCTGTTCCGGCCACCTCAAGGCTCGAGCCTGATTTTCGAAGCTTTCGAAAAATTGTTCTGGTTCGGCCTCATTGAAGCTGGGAACAAGCTGTACTGCTTTTTGTAAACTAAAATAATTTACAGAATGCGAAAACTGCCTCCTTTCTCTTTCCCTATCAAATTCTTCCCTTGCGAATGCTCTCTGTTCCCTAGTTTGCTCAAGATTGATTTTTGCCAGCTCAAGTGCCAACGACGCTGATTCACCTTGAGACAACCCAGCTGCACTATACTGACCATTTTGCTCCGTAGGAGTATCATCTTCCTCCTGCGAGAACATAGTAGTTTTTACCCTAGCTCCCGTAGAGGGAGGAGTCTGATGTGCCATCTCTTCTTCTATAAGTTTGTCAGCAATCAGTGAACACAGTTGCGCAGCTGTGAGAGTGCGTTTGTATTTAATGCCAATGGAACGAGCAATTTTCCAACAACGCTGTAGGGACAATTTAGGTAGGTTATGCAAAGTATATGCCGACACCAGTCGTCTGACTCGTCTAGGTGGCATAAGTTATTCGCTATGCACAGTACGATTGCAGAATACCCCAACGTAACACGTTAATTTGCAGAACACGCTTTGCTATGCACAGTACGATTGCAGAATACGCATACAAGCAAAGCCGACTGCAAAATTCTCCACACCGAACAGGCTAGTAACAACTGACACGCAAAATTTGTAAAACAATGCCAGACAGCTACACTGTTCTAGAAGATTGACCGTAGCGAAGCGAGCACACCGAACAAGCTAGTAGCGAGCTGTTGAACGATCACACAATAGCAAGGCTGACCATAACAAAGCAACTGACACGCAAAATTTGTAAAGCGTTGGCAAAGCTAATGCAATGCCAGACAGCAAGCTGCACAGTGTTCCTGCTACGAGCTTCACCCTAAGCTCAACCGTTTCTCTAAGTCCAGCTCCAGCTCTCGGACAGGCTACCCATATTACAACCCAGGAATCCAAATGGCCTGTTATCCCGGGTGTAATGGGAGCAAAATAAACACAGCAGAAAAAGTTTAGACTTACATTATCCTTCACCAATTTAGAACAGCAATATGTACACTATGTACAGTGATAAGTACAGTGCACTCCACGGTAAGCAAGGCAGAAATAGAAGCCACAAGATAGCAGACCGTGCTTCAACCAGCTCTAGAATGGGAATGACAAGGGCAGACAGGAGAGTGGTACCCACATAACCTCTGCGATTGCCAAAACCATCTTCTTATTGGCTGGAACCTGGTCACTAGTTGAACGACGGGGCCCCATCATCAACTCTCAGCAACCTGGTTCGCTGGTTGGGGGAGATAGCCTGTAAATGAGGGTGTGTACATGCGCCGAATAAAAGTTACGTACTCTTTGCATGCCACAGTTGACACACTGACTGAAGTGGCCAGAAGGGCTCATGCGAGCAGGGCAAAGCTACTGATCATGGGTGACTTCAATCACACAAGGAAATCGATTGGGAGAACTTGGAGCCACCCAGCATTCTCATCCTATATATATACACTCACGTATGTTTCACCCAGGTAGAGCTGTTTGTGACTTGATAAAGCCCACTGTGTGGGCGAAACGTTCTCAATAAAGGATCACATTATACTGCTTAGGTGCTTATATTTCCACTAGTACCTCACACTTATCCACATTGAACTTCATCTGCCATTTTTTCAAATAATGCAAATGTAGTCCAAATTTTTAAAAAAGGAGACAGACACGAAGCACTAAACTACAGACCAGTGTCAATGACGTGTATAGTACGCAAAGTCATGGAGAAAATTATCAGGAAAAGAGTAGTGGAGCACCTAGAAAGAAATGAGCTTATCAACGACAACCAGCCCGGTTTCAGGGACGGGAAATCCTTCGTCACAAACCTACTGGAGTCGTATGACAAGGTGACGGCAGAAAGACAAGAGAGAGAGTGGTGGGTAGACTGCATTTTCTTGGACTGTAAGAAGGCGTTTGACACAGTCCCACACAAGAGATAAGTGAGGAAGCTGGAGGACCAGCCAGGGATAACAGGGAAGGTACTACAGTGGATCAGGGAATAACTGTCAGGAAGACAACAGCGAGTCATAGTACGTGCCGAGGTGTCACAGTGCGCCCCTGCAACGAGCGGCGTGCCACAAGGATCAGTCCTAGTACCGGTGCTGTTTCTGGTATTTATGAATGACATGACGGAAGGAATAGACTCCGAAGTGTCCATGCTTCCGGATGATGAGAAGTTGATGAGAAGAACTCAATCGGACGAGGATCAGGCAGAGCTACAGGGTAATCCAGACAGGCTGCAAGCCTGGTCCAGAAAATGGCTCCTGGAGTTCAACCCCACCAAGTGCAAAGTCATGAAGATTGAAAAGGGCAGAGAAGACCACAGACGGAGTACAATCTATGGAGCCAGAGCCTACAAATCTAACTCAAAGAAAAGGATCTTGAGTGAGTATAACACCGAGCACATCTCCTGAGGCGCACATCAAGAGTTATGCATCGACCCCTGCAACCACAACTAGAGGAGCACACACATATACACACACACATCAACCAGATAACTGCTGCAGCATATGGGCGCCTGGCAAACCTGAGAACAGCGTTCCAAAACCTTAGTAAGGAATCGTTCAAGACACTGTACACTGTGTACGTCAGGCCCATACTGGAGTATGCAGCACCTGTTTGGAACCCGCACTTGATCAAGCACGTCAAGAAATTAGAGAGAGTGCAAAGGTTTGCGACAAGGTTAGTTCCAGAGCTAAGGGGAATGTCCTATGAAGAAAGGTTAAGGGAAATCGGCCTGACGACACTGGAGGACAGTAGGGTCAGGGGAGACATGATAACGACATATAAAATACTGCACGGAATAGAAAAGGTGGATAAAGACAGGATGTTCTAGGGAGGGGACACAGAAACGAGAGGTCACAATTGGAAGTTGAAGACTCAGATGAGTCAAAGGGATGTTAGGAAGTATTTCTTCAATCATAGAGTTGTCAGGCAGTGGAATAGCCTAGAAAGTGACGTAGTGGAGGCGGGAAACATACATAGTTTTAAGACGAGGTATGATAAAGCTCATGGAGCAGGGAGAGAGAGGACCCAGTAGCAACCAGTGAAGAGGCTGGGCCTGGAGCTAAGACTCGACCCCTGCAACCACAAATAGGTGAGTACAAATAGGTGAGTACACACACACACACACACATATCTGAAACCCTACACTACCATCCAAACCTTGGTTACAATGTGACTGTTGTGATGGTGACTGTTGTGGTGGTGACTGTTGTGGAGGTGACTACTGTGGTGGTGACTTGTGATGGTGACAGTTGTTATGGTGACTGTTATGATGGCGACTGTTGTGGAGGTAACTATTGTGGTGATGACTGTTGTGGTGGTGACAGTTGTGATGGTGACTGTTGTGATGGTGACTGTTGTGGTGGTGACTTTTGTCGTGGTGACTGTTGTGGTGGTAACTGTTGTGATGGTAACTGTTGTGGTGGTGACTGTTGTGGTGGTGACTGTTGTGATGGTGACTGTTGTGGAGGTGACTATTGTGGGAGTGACTGTTTTGGTGGTGACTATTATGAAGGTGAGTGTTATGATGGTGACTGATGTGGTGGTGCCTATTGTGGTGGTGACTGTTGTGGTGGTGACTGTTGTGACGGTGACTATGTGGTGGTAACCATTGTGGTGGTGACTTATGGTGGTGATTGTTGTGGAGATGACTGTTGTGGTAGTGACTGTTGTGGTGGTGACTGTTGTGGTGGTGACTGTTGTAGTAGTGACTGTTTTGGTAGTGACTGTAGTCGTGGTGACTGCAGTGGTGATGACTCTTGTGGCGGTGACTGTTGTGATGGTGACTGTTGTGTTGGTGGCTGTTACGGTGGTGACTTTTGTTGAGGTGGTGACTGTTGTTGAGGTGGTGATTCTTGTGGTGGTGACTGTTATGGTGGTGACTATTATGGAGGTGACTCTTATGGTGATGACTGTTGTTGTGGTGTTGACTGCTGTGGTGGTGATTTGTGGTGGTGAATGTTGTAGTGGTAACTGTTGTGGTGGTGACTGTTTTACTGGTGACTGTTGTTGTTGTGACTATTGTGGTGGTGACTGTTGTTGTGGTGACTGTTGTGACGGTGACTATGTGGTGGTAACCATTGTGGTGGTGACTGTTTTACTGGTGACTGTTGTTGTTGTGACTGTTGTGGAGGTGACTATTGTGGTAGTGACTGTTTTGGTGGTGACTATTATGAAGGTGAGTGTTGTGATGGTGACTGTTGTGGTGGTGCCTATTGTGGTGGTGACTGTTGTGGTGGTGACTGTTGTGACGGTGACTATGTGGTGGTAACCATTGTGGTGGTGACTTATGGTGGTGATTGTTGTGGTGATGACTGTTGTGGTAGTGACTGTTGTGGTGGTGACTGTTGTGGTGGTGACTGTTGTAGTAGTGACTGTTGTGGTAGTGACTGTAGTGGTGGTGACTGCTGTGGTGATGACTCTTGTGGCGGTGACTGTTGTGATGGTGACTGTTGTGTTGGTGACTGTTATGGTGGTGACTTTTGTTGAGGTGGTGACTGTTGTTGAGGTGGTGATTCTTGTGGTGGTGACTGTTATGGTGGTGACTATTATGGAGGTGACTCTTATGGTGATGACTGTTGTTGTGGTGTTGACTGCTGTGGTGGTGATTTGTGGTGGTGAATGTTGTAGTGGTAACTGTTGTGGTGGTGACTGTTTTACTGGTGACTGTTGTTGTTGTGACTATTGTGGTGGTGACTGTTGTTGTGGTGGTGACTTGTGTGGTGGTGACTGGTGGGGTGGTGACTGAAGTGGTGGCAACTGTTGTGGTGGTGACTGTTGCGGTGATGACTGCTGTAGTGGTAACTGTTGTGGTGGTGACTGTTGTGGTGGTGACTGCTGTAGTGGTAACTGTTGTGGTGGTGACTGTCATAGTGGTAACTGTTGTTGTGGTGACAATTGTGGTGGTTGCTGTTGTTGTGGTTGTGACTGTTGTTGTGTTGACTGTTGGGGTGGTGAATCTACTGGTGGTGACTGTTGTTGGGGTGACTGATGTGGTAGTGTCTGATGTTGTGGTGGTGACTGTTGTAGTGGTGACTGTTGTGGTGGTGACTGTAGTGGTGGTGACTGCTGTGGTGATGACTCTTGTGGCGGTGACTGTTGTGATGGTGACTGTTGTGTTGGTGACTGTTATGGTGGTGACTTTTGTTGAGGTGGTGACTGTTGTTGAGGTGGTGATTCTTGTGGCGGTGACTGTTATGGTGGTGACTACTATGGAGGTGACTCTTATGGTGATGACTGTTGTTGTGGTGTTGACTGCTGTGGTGGTGATTTGTGGTGGTGAATGTTGTAGTGGTAACTGTTGTGATGGTGACTGTTTTACTGGTGACTGTTGTTGTTGTGACTATTGTGGTGGTGACTGTTGTTGTGGTGGTGACTGGTGTGGTGGTGACTGGTGGGGTGGTGACTGAAGTGGTGGCAACTGTTGTGGTTGTGACTGTTGTGGAGGTGACTATTGTGGTGATTTTTGTGGTGGTGACTGCCACGGCGGTGACTGTTGTCGTGATGACTGTTGTGGTATTGACTGTTAGGGTGGTGACTGTTGTTGTGGTGGTAACTGTTGGGGTGGTGACTGTCATAGTGGTAACTGTTGTTGTGGTGACAATTGTGGTGGTGACTGTTGTTGTGGTTGTGACTGTTGTGGTGGTGACTGTTGTAGTGGTGACTGTTGTGGTGGTTATTTCTGTGGTGGTGACTGTTGCGGTGATTGTTGTGATGGTGACTGTTGTGGTGGTGACTGTTTTGATGCTGACTTTTGTGGTACTGACTGTTGTGTTAGTGCCTCTTGTTGTGGTGGTCATTGTTGTTGTGGTGACTGTTTGGTGGTGACTGTTGTTGTCATTTTGACAGTTGTGGTGGTGACTGTTATGATGGTGACTGCTGTTGTGGTGGTGACTGTTGTATTGGTGAGTGTTGTGATAGTGACTGTTCTGATGGTGACTGCTGTAATGGTACCTGTTGTGGTGGTGGCTGTTGCAGTGGTGACTGTTCTTGTGGTAACTGTCATAGTGGTGACTGTTGTGGTAGTGACTGTTGTACTGGTGACTGTTGTGGTGATTGTTGTGGTGGTGACTGCTGTGGTGGTGACTGTTTTGGTGGTGACTTTTTTGGTGCTGACTGTTATGTTTGTGCCAGTTGTTGTGGTGACTGTTTGTTGATGACAGTTGTTGTTGTGGTGACTGTTGGGGTGGTGACTATTGTTGCTGTGACTGTTGTGGTGGTGACTGTTGTGGTAGTGACTGTTATGATGGTGACTGTTGTTAGGGTGACTATTGTGGTGGTGACTCTTGCGGTGGTGACTGTTGTGATGGTGACTATTGTGGTGGTGACTATTGTGGTGATGACTGCTGTGGTGGTGACTGTTGTGATGGTGACTGTAGTGTTGGTGACTGTAGTTGTGGTGACTGTTGTGGTAATGACTGTCGTATTGGTGACTGTTGTTGTGGTGACTGTTATGGTGTTGATTTTTGTGGTGATGACTGTTGTGGTAGTGACTGTTGTAGTAGTGACTGTTGTGGTGGTCATTTGTTGTGGTGGTGACTGTTGTTGTAGTGGTGGTGACTGTTGTTGTGGTGGTGACTCTTGTGGTGGTGACTGTTGTGGTGGTGACTGTTGTGGTGGTGACTTTTGTTGTGGTGTCTGTTGTGGTGGTGACTGTTGTAGTGGTGACTTTTGTTGTGGTGTCTGTTGTGGTGGTGACTACTGTAGCGGTGACTTGTTGTGGTGTTTGATGTGGTAGTGACTGTTGCTGTGGTGGTGGCTGTTATGGTTGTGATTGTTGTAGTGTTGGCTGTTGTGGTGATGACTGTTGTGATGGAGAATGTTATGGTGGTGACTGTTGTTGAGGTGGTGACTGTTGTGGTGGTGACTGTTCTTGAAGTAGTGTCTGTTGTGGCGGTGACTGTTGTGGTGACTCTTGTGGTGATGACGGTTGTTTTGATGACTGTTGTGGTGGTGACTATTGTGGTGGTGACTGCGTTGGTGGTGACTGTTGTGGTGGTGACTGTTCTTGAAGTAGTGTCTGTTGTGGCGGTGACTGTTGTGGTGACTCTTGTGGTGATGACGGTTGTTTTGATGACTGTTGTGGTGGTGACTGTTGTGGTGGTGACTGCGTTGGTGGTGACTGTTGTGGTGGTGACTGTTCTTGAAGTAGTGTCTGTTGTGGCGGTGACTGTTGTGGTGACTCTTGTGGTGATGACGGTTGTTTTGATGACTGTTGTGGTGGTGACTGTTGTGGTGGTGACTGTTGTGGTGGTGACTGTTGTGGTGGTGACTGTTTTGGTACTGACTGTTATGGTTTTGACCGTTGTTGTGGTGTTGACTGTTGTGGTGAGTGTTGTGGTGGTGACTGTTGTAGTAGTGACTGGTATTGTGGTGACTATTGTGGTGGTGACTGCTGTGGTGATGACTGTTTTGGTGATTGTTGTGGTGGTGACTGTTGTGGTGGTGACTGTTTTGGTGCTGACTTTTGTGGTTCTGACAGCTCTGTTGGTACCTGTTGTAGTGGTGGTGATTGTTGTTGTGGTGACTTTGGTGGTGATTGTTGTTGTTGTGGTGACTGTTGTGGTGGTGACTTGTACTGGTGACTGTTGTGGTGGTGACTGTTGTTTTCTTGACTGTGGTGGTGGTGATTGTTGTTGTGGAGGTGACTGTTGTGGAGGTGTTGACGGTGTAGTTTGGTGGCGGTGACTGTTGTGGTGGGTGTGACTGTGGTGGTTTTGGTGGTGACTAGGGTAGTGGTGGTGACTGTGGTGGTGATGACTGTGGTGGTCTTGGTGACTGTAGTAGTGGTGACTGTGGTGGTGGTGGTGCCTGTGGTGGTAGATGTAAGTCATGGTTGTGAATGCAAATCATTCTGATGGATGTAAGTCATGGTGGTGGATGTAAGTCATGGTGGTGGATGTAAGTTATGGTGGTGATGTTAGTCATGGTGGTGGATGTAAGTCATGGTGGTGGATGTAAGTCATGGTGGTGGATGTAAGTCATGGTGGTGGATGTAAGTCATGGTAGTGGATGTAAGTCATGGTTGCGGATGTAAGTCATGGTGGTGGATGTAAGTCATGGTGATGGATGTAAGTCATGGTGGTGGATGTAAGTCATGGTGATGGATGTAAGTCATGGTGATGGATGTAGGACATGGTGGTGGATGTAGGTCATGGATGTGGATGTAAGTCATGGTGGTGGATGTAAATCATGGTTGTGGATGTAAGTCAATGTTGTGGATGTAAGTCATGGTTGTGGATGTAAGTCAATGTTGTGGATGTAAGTCATGGTGGGGGATGTAAGTCATCGTTGTGGATCTAAGTCATGGTGTGGATGTATGTCATGTTTGTGGATGTAAGTCACGGTGGTCGATATAAGTCATGGTTGTGGATGTAAGTCATGGTGGTGGATGTAAGTCATGGTGGTGGATGTAAGTCATGGTGGTCGATATATGTCATGGTGGTGGATGTAAGGTATGGTGGTGGATGTATGTCGTGGTGGTGGATGTAAGTCATGGTGGTGGATGTAAGTCATGGTGGTGGATGTAAGTCATGGTGGTGGATGTATCTCATGGTGGTGGATGTATGTCGTAGTGGTGGATGTAAGTCACAGTGGTGGAAGTCACAGTGGTGGATGTAAGTCACAGTGGTGGATGTAAGTCACAGTGGTGGATGTAAGTCACAGTGGTGGATGTATGTCCTGGTGGTGGATGTAAGTCACAGTGGTGGATGTAAGTCACGGTGGTGGATGTAAGTCATTGTGGTGGATGTAAGTCACAGTAGTGAATGTAAGTCACAGTGATGGATGTAAGTCTTGATGGTGGATGTAAGTCACAGTGATGGATGTAAGTCATGGTGGTGGATGTAAGTCACAGTGGTGGATTTAAGTCATGGTGGTGGATGTAAGTCACAGTGGTGGATGTAAGTCTTGATGGTGGATGTAAGTCACAGTGGTGGATGTATGTCATGGTGGTGGATGTAAGTCACAGTGGTGGATGTAAGTCACGGTGGTGGATGTAAGTCATTGTGGTGGATGTAAGTTACAGTGGTGAATGTAAGTCACAGTGGTGGATGTAAGTCTTGATGGTGGATGTAAGTCACAATGGTGGATGTAAGTCATGGTGGTGGATGTAAGTCACAGTGGTGGATGTAAGTCATGGTGGTGGATGTAAATCACAGTGGTGGATGTAAGTCTTGATGGTGGATGTAAGTCACAGTGGTGGATGTATGTCATGGTGGTGGAGGTAAGTCACAGTGGTGGATGTAAGTCACGGTGGTGGATGTAAGTCATTGTGGTGGATGTAAGTCACAGTGGTGAATGTAAGTCACAGTGGTGGATGTAAGTCTTGATGGTGGATGTAAGTCACAATGGTGGATGTAAGTCACAATGGTGGATGTAAGTCATGGTGGTGGATGTAAGTCACAGTGGTGGATGTAAGTCATGGTGGTGGATGTAAATCACAGTGGTGGATGTAAGTCTTGATGGTGGATGTAAGTCACAGTGGTGGATGTAAGTCATGGTGGTGGATGTAAGTCACAGTGGTGGATGTAAGTCATGGTGGTGGATGTAAGTCACAGTGGCGGATGTAAGTCACAGTGGTGGATGTAAGTCATGGTGGTGGATGTAAGTCATGGTGGTGGATGTAAGTCATGGTGGTGGATGTAAGTCATGGTGGTGGATGTAAGTCATGGTGGTGGATGTAAGTCATGGTGGTGGATGTAAGTCATGGTGGTGGATGTAAGTCATGGTGGTAGATGTAAGTCATGGTGGTGGATGTAAGTCATGGTGGTGGATGTAAATCATGGTGGTGGATGTAAGTCATGGTGGTGGATGTAAGTCATGGTGGTGGATGTATGTCATGGTGGTGGATGTAAGTCATGGTGGTGGATGTAAGTCATGGTGGTGGATGTAAGTCATGGTGGTGGATGTAAGTCATGGTGGTGGATGTAAGTCATGGTGGTGGATGTAAGTCATGGTGGTGGATGTAAGTCATGGTGGTGGATGTAAGTCATGGTGATGGATGTAAGCCACGTACGGGAGTGGTGGCTGTGTTAAGAATGGTAGCAGACAGCTGTGTTTACACCTCTGGTTCTGCCGACAGTATGTGTTGTCTGTCAACACTCGGTCAACTCCACCCTTCCCCAAAACTGCCTCAGCTGCTGACGCATCCCAGGATGCTGACATCAGGGTGTCATCATCATCATCATCATCATCATCATCTACTTCACTTTCACTCACTAATGACCCTAATATCTGGAGTGAAAAACCATAATGATGGAGTGATTACAGTAGCAGGTGTGTAAGTGACCCAGAGGGCTGCCATAGTTGCTATCAGTGTAACGTCATCATCCATTAGCCAATCAGAGAGAGGGTTTCCACGGCCGACCTTTGTTTTGGGCGGCATTGTTCACTAACTAGTGTTCAGAAACCCCTGCCACCCTCCTAGTTCATCGTTCTTCAGTATCGTGAACGTAAACATCCGCTCCGTAATTTCTCAACGCTCTTTAGCATTATAAACATTCATTAATACTCTTCATAAATTGAGATTTTAAACATTTTGAAAATCTTTCTTCCTCTTCATTACGGCTGAGGACACTTCCATCAAACTGCATAAAAAAAATAAGAGAAAGTGTTTTAAGACTCGTTATTGAAGCGTTTGCAGTTTATTTTATTTGACGAGCTGGTGGACAAGGTAAGTGATGGAGGCCTGTGTTAATAACGTGTGCAGGCGAAGCATTATGGGAAGGCACTAAGACTTGTGAAACATGTGTGTGTGGGTGTGCGCGCGGGGCGGCCTTGCTATAAAAGAACCGAGCCTGGAGGCGCCGTGACCCAGCCGTCTTCACGCCCTCCTCGCGAGAGCACTGCCACCACCTCCACGCGATACTGCCTACACACCCGCCTCGTGATAGCACCTCCACGCGCCTCCGTGCTACCACGCTACCCGCCTCCGTACTCACCTGTCAAGGTAGGTGCGTAGAAGGCCTGCATTGACGTGTTGACTTCTAGTAGAGGCGAGTTGCGTCACACGGGACTCCATGTAGTCAAACTCTCTGCCAGAAATCCGTAGACTTTCTCATGATAGTCACTAAGGGATGATAGTAGAAGGAAAAGACTGTCCCGACACACATATGCAAACTATCCCCCACATACACTGACTATCTATACAAACACGCACCCTATAAACGTACATAGATAGTTAACACACACACGCACACACACTATCCATACCCCCACACACACTATCCATACATTCATTGTCTATCCAGACACTGACTACCCACATGCATTCACTATCCAGGTCAACATGTCTTGAACATGTCTGGTGTGAATAGCAGTGTCTGAAGAGCATGAACACTCAAGCAACTTAAGTAGGAATTTAGACAATTAATTGGATACATTAACTTCTTCAGCTAGTGTGAGGGATACTAACTTTCTCAGTTAGAGTGGAGGATACTAACTTCCTCGGCTAGTGTGAGGGATACCAACTTCCTCAGTTAGCGTGAAGGATACTAACTTCCTCAGTTTGTATGGAGGATACCAACTTCCTCAGCTAGTGTGCGAGGTAGCAACTTTCTCAGCTAGTGTGAGAGATGCCAACTTTTTCACCTAGTATGAAGGATGTCAACTTTCTAGGTTAGGGTGGAGGATACCAACTTTATCAGCTAGTGTGCAGGATACCAACTTCACCAGCTAATGTTGGGGATACTAACTTCATCAGCTAGTGTAAGGGGGATACCAACTTCACCAGCTATTGTGTGGGATTCTGACTTTCTCAGTTAATGTATTGGGATACCAAATGCACCAGCTAGTGGTAGGGATACTAAATTTCCTAGCTATTGAAGGGGATACTAACTTCATCAGCTAGTGTGGGGGATACCAACTTCACCAGCTAGTGTTGAGGATACTAACTTCACCAGCTATGGTGGGGGGATACTAAGATTTCTTAGCTAGTGTGGGGGATACTGGCTTCATCAGCTAGTGTGGGGGATACCAACTTACTCAGCTAGTGTGGTGGATACCAACTTCACCAGCTAGTGTGGGGGATACTAACTTCACCAGCAAGTGGTGGAGATACCAACTTCATCAGCTAATTTGTGGGATACCAACTTTCTCAGCTAGTGTGGGAGATAACTTCATCAGCTAGTGTGTGGGATACCAACTTTCTCAGCTAGTGTGGGAGATAACTTCATCAGCTAGTGTGTGGGGTGCCAAGTTTACCAGCTAGTGTGGGAGATAACTTCATCAGCTAGTGTGTGGGGTGCCAACTTTACCAGCTAGTGTGGGAGATAACTTCATCAGCTAGTGTGTGGGGTGCCAAGTTTACCAGCTAGTGTGGGAGATAACTTCATCAGCTAGTGTGTGAGGTGCCAACTTTACCAGCTAATGTGGGAGATAACTTCATCAGTTAGTGTGTGGGGTGCCAACTTAACCAGCTAGTGTGGGAGATAACTTCATCAGCTAGTGTGTGGGGTGCCAACTTTACCAGCTAGTGTGGGAGATAACTTCATCAGCTAGTGTGTGGGGTGCCAACTTTACCAGCTAGTGTGGGAGATAACTTCATCAGCTAGTGTGTGGGGTGCCAACTTTACCAGCTAATGTGGGAGATAACTTCATCAGCTAGTGTGTGGGGTGCCAACTTAACCAGCTAGTGTGGGAGATAACTTCATCAGCTAGTGTGTGGGGTGCCAACTTTACCAGCTAGTGTGGGAGATAACTTCATCAGCTAGTGTGTGGGGTGCCAACTTTACCAGCTAGTGTGGGAGATAACTTCATCAGCTAGTGTGTGGGGTGCCAACTTTACCAGCTAGTGTGGGAGATAACTTCATCAGCTAGTGTGTGGGGTGCCAACTTTACCAGCTAGTGTGGGAGATAACTTCATCAGCTAGTGTGTGGGGTGCCAACTTTACCAGCTAGTGTGGGAGATAACTTCATCAGCTAGTGTGTGGGGTGCCAACTTTACCAGCTAGTGTGAGAGATAACTTCATCAGCTAGTGTGTGGGGTGCCAACTTTACCAGCTAGTGTGGGAGATAACTTCATCAGCTAGTGTGTGGGGTGCCAACTTTACCAGCTAGTGTGGGAGATAACTTCATCAGCTAGTGTGTGGGGTGCCAACTTTACCAGCTAGTGTGGGAGATAACTTCATCAGCTAGTGTGTGGGGTGCCAACTTTACCAGCTAGTGTGGGAGATAACTTCATCAGCTAGTGTGTGGGGTGCCAACTTTACCAGCTAGTGTGGGAGATAACTTCATCAGCTAGTGTGTGGGGTGCCAACTTTACCAGCTAGTGTGGGAGATAACTTCATCAGCTAGTGTGTGGGGTGCCAACTTTACCAGCTAGTGTGGGAGATAACTTCATCAGCTAGTGTGTGGGGTGCCAACTTTACCAGCTAGTGTGGGAGATAACTTCATCAGCTAGTGTGTGGGGTGCCAACTTTACCAGCTAGTGGTGTAAGAAGTTCATTTATTAATTCTGAAGTCTAACTCTTCTTGTTTGTCACACTTCTCACTAATATTACAAAGTGTCCGCAACTTGACGAAGAAGACACATGAGCAATACTTGGTTATCTTACTCCTGAAACGTTTCGCTCGCACAGCGGGCTTCTTCAGTCGAATACAGAAGTGACGAAAATACTGGAGACAAGTCGAGAGTCGTTCCCATGAAAGATATTACTTGGGTCTTCCAGTCATCTGTTAAACATTCCAAGCTTCTTATGATGTCTTCATTACAACATCAGACGCCTAAACTAATACTTTAATACTTTAATACTAACCAATCACAGTGAAATATATATTTTTTTTTCGTTAGGTTCAGAATGATTTTGGCGAAATTATTGAAGAGACAAATTTTCGCTTGTCCTATATGGCAAGATGAACGTTGCTATTTAAGCCAAGATCGCAAGTTCTGCCTATTCGGCACGACATGTATATATATATATATATATATATATATATATATATATATATATATATATATATATATATATATATATATATATATATATATATATATATATATATATATATATATATATATATATCATATAAGAGTATGTACGGTAAGTACAAGTTCGGTCAAGTTGTATATAGTGGGTCTGGGGTCATTTAGTGACCGTGTCAGGTTGGGGTGGGCAGGGGAGGGCAGGCAACATGAAATAAAAAAACACTGCCAGAATTTGTTGTGGTAACATTGGTAGTGGGTATAAGAACAAAGGTGTGAACAGGACACCTGGTGCTGCTCACTGCTCTTCATGACCGATATGTCGACGTGTTTGAAGTTCATGAGATGGCTGTGTGTGTTAGAGGAGTTTTTGTGGTAGTCTCTCTCACATGCTTGCTGGTGTTAATTCATGCTTCGTTGTACTGCATACGTTGTACATTTGCCTGCAGAAATACAGATTATTACCATTTTTAATATTATCATTAAAGTACTTGCAGTCTCCTCTACGTATCGTTTGTCACATCTAGCACATGGTATAACGCCAGTTCAGTTTTCTTACCTATCTAGGTTTTCTCGTAGTTGTTAAGCGCTCCTTAGTGCTGGACGTTACGTTGACCGTCCTTGTTATACTTCTAGCAAGAAGTTCTGGGAGGTCATACTTAAACCTGACTGACTTCAAGTGCTGGGAATAAGTCGAGTAACCGTCTGTGTACAGTACAGCAGACAATTATATCAGCTTTTTTTCCTACGAATTATTAATAAGTGGAGTGGGTGTGTGTAGGTACAGTGTCTGAACTGTTATACAGTCTTAGACCTGCTACACAGTGTCAGGGCTGCTACACATTGTTACACCTGGTACACAGTGTTAGACCTGCTACACAGTGTTAGACCTGCTACACAGTGTTAGACCTGCTACACAGTGTTAGACCTGCTACACAGTGTTAGACCTGTTACACAGTATCTGAACTGCTATACAGTCTTAGACCTGCTTCACAGTGTCAGGGCTGCTGCACAGTGTCTGAACTGCTACACATTCTTACACCTGGTACACAGTGTTAGACCTGCTACACAATGTTAGACCTGATACACAGTGTCTGAACTGCTACACAGCGTTAGACCTGCTGCACAGTGTTAGACCTGCTACACAGTGTTACACCTGCTACACAGTGTTACACCTGCTACACAGTGTTACACCTACTACACAGTGTTACACCTGCTACACAGTGTCTGAACTGCTACACAGTGTTACACCTACTACACAGTGTTACACCTGCTACACAGTGTCTGAACTGCTACACAGAGTTAAACCTGCTACACAGTGTTAGACCTGCTGCACAGTGTTAGACCTGCTACACAGCGTTAGACCTGCTACACAGTGTTAGACCTGCTACACAGTGTTAGACCTGCTACACAGTGTTAGACCTGCTACACAGCGTTAGACCTGCTACACAGTGTCTGAGCTGCTACACAGTGTTAGACCTGCTACACAGTGTTAGACCTGCTGCACAGTGTTAGACCTGCTACACAGTGTTAGACCTGCTACACAGCGTTAGACCTGCTACACAGCGTTAGACCTGCTACACAGTGTTAGACCTGCTACACAGTGTTAGACCTGCTACACAGTGTTAGACCTGCTACACAGTGTCTGAACTGCCACACAGTGTTAGACCTGCTACACAGTGTTAGACCTGCTACACGGTGTTAGACCTGCTGCACAGTGTTAGACCTGCTACACAGCGTTAGACCTGCTACACAGCGTTAGACCTGCTACACAGTGTTAGACCTGCTACACAGAGTTAGACCTGCTACACAGTGTCTGAACTGCCACACAGTGTTAGACCTGCTACACAGTGTTAGACCTGCTACACAGTGTTAGACCTGCTACACAGTGTTAGACCTGCTACACAGTGTCTGAACTGCCACACAGTGTTAGACCTGCTACACAGTGTTAGACCTGCTGCACAGTGTTAGACCTGCTACACAGTGTTAGACCTGCTACACAGTGTTAGACCTGCTACACAGTGTCTGAGCTGCTACACAGTGTTAGACCTGCTACACAGCGTTAGACCTGCTACACAGTGTCTGAGCTGCTACACAGTGTTAGACCTGCTGCACAGTGTTAGACCTGCTACACAGTGTCTGAACTGCCACACAGTGTTAGACCTGCTACACAGTGTTAGACCTGCTGCACAGTGTTAGACCTGCCATACAAGAGTACAAGAGGAAGTACAAGAGGAGGGGCAAGAGGAAGTACAAGAGGAAGTACAAGAGGAAGTACAAGAGGCAGTACAAGAGGAAGTACAAGTGGAAGTACAAGAGGAAGTACAAGAGGAAGTACAAGAGGAAGTACAAGAGGCAGTACAAGAGGAAGTACAAGTGGAAGTACAAGAGGAAGTACAAGAGGAAGTACAAGAGGAAGTACAAGTGGAAGTACAAGAGGAAGTACAAGAGGAAGTACAAGAGGAAGTACAAGAGGAAGTACAAGTGGAAGTACAAGAGGAAGTACAAGAGGAAGTACAAGAGGAAGTACAAGAGGAAGTACAAGAGGAAGTACAAGAGGAAGTACAAGAGGAGGGGCAAGAGGAAGTACAAGAGGAAGTACAAGAGGAAGTACAAGAGGAAGTACAAGAGGCAGTACAAGAGGAAGTACAAGAGGAAGTACAAGAGGAAGTACAAGAGGAAGTACAAGAGGCAGTACAAGAGGAAGTACAAGAGGAAGTACAAGAGGAAGTACAAGAGGAGGGGCAAGAGGAAGTACAAGAGGAAGTACAAGAGGAAGTACAAGAGGAAGTACAAGAGGCAGTACAAGAGGAAGTACAAGAGGAAGTACAAGAGGAAGTACAAGAGGAAGTACAAGAGGAAGTACAAGTGGAAGTACAAGAGGAAGTACAAGAGGAAGTACAAGAGGCAGTACAAGAGGAAGTACAAGAGGAAGTACAAGAGGAAGTACAAGAGGAAGTACAAGAGGAAGTACAAGAGGAAGTACAAGAGGAAGTACAAGAGGCAGTACAAGAGGAAGTACAAGAGGCAGTACAAGAGGAAGTACAAGAGGAAGTACAAGAGGCAGTACAAGAGGAAGTACAAGAGGAAGTACAAGAGGAAGTACAAGAGGAAGTACAAGAGGAAGTACAAGAGGAAGTACAAGTAGAAGTACAAGAGGAAGTACAAGAGGAAGTACAAGAGGAAGTACAAGAGGAAGTACAAGTGGAAGTACAAGAGGGTTGGACTGTAACGTAAGGAATCTGTGTCACCAACAGTAAAATTTAGGACACAAGAATCTGTCCCAAGAGCTGGAGCCTCAGACACACTCTCTCGGGTAATCAGACACACCTGTGTACCTCCAGGCAACACATGCATCACAAGTAACAGGGCAACACAGGCTACACAGCCAAGACAGGCAGCACAGGCAACATGTGCAACTCGTGTTTATATATATATATATATATATATATATATATATATATATATATATATATATATATATATATATATATATATATATATATATATATAGTTCCTTGATAATGTGAGTAGTCACGAAAGCGCTTGGAATTTCTCTAGTCTTTCAGAGTGGTTGTTTTGCATATATATATATATATATATATATATATATATATATATATATATATATATATATATATATATATATATATATATATATATATATATATATATAGGATGGGGTCCACCTCTGGTGTAAATTGTGGGACCCACAGCCTCGGAGAATTGGATAAAAAGGTTTCAAGGAAAAATATTTGGATTTCTTCCTGAAGCCGTTTGAATATTCCACTTCCCCTACCACCCCATCTTTTTATATTTATTTTTTTTTACTAATAGGAATATTTTATTACATAATATGGTACAGAAGATTTAAGAGATACATTATTGATATAAAGGTGGCATATACGGTACATGTTGTTACGTGTGTATCACCGATTATAAGGCGAAAATCTCATCCAGCTCCTCAGAGCTGGGGCGTGTGCCCAAAATACAGCAGGCATTACCCCTTTGAACAGCCGCACTGAGCCGCTGGAACAGAAAACTAGCTGCCCTGGGATCCCTAGTTACCCTGATGAGTCTTTTTCCCAGCTCCTTAAGGAATTTAGATGCACTCTTTCCCCATGAGCCAAGGGTCTCAGAGCCTATGGGAACAAACATATAATGATGGGCAAGTTCTCCATATTTTCTAGACTTTTGGGACTCCCTGAAGCTGGCAGCTGCCCCTCCTTCCTCCCTGGTGTATTGGAGATAGGTATCAGCCAAGGTATATATATATATATATATATATATATATATATATATATATATATATATATATATATATATATATATATATATATATATATATATATATATATATATATACATATATATATACATATATGTATATATATATATATATATATATATATATATATATATATATATATATATATATATATATATATATATATATATATATATGTATGTATGTATGTATATATATGTAATATATATATATTTTTTTTTCAACAAGTCGGCCGTCTCCCACCGAGGCAGGGTGACCCAAAAAAAGAAAGAAAATCCCCAAAAAGAAAATACTTTCATCATCATTCAACACTTTCACCTCACTCACACATAATCACTGTTTTTGCAGAGGTGCTCAGAATACAACAGTTTAGAAGCATATACGTATAAAGATACACAACATATCCCTCCAAACTGCCAATATCCCAAACCCCTCCTTTAAAGTGCAGGCATTGTACTTCCCATTTCCAGGACTCAAGTTCGACTATATGAAAATAACCGGTTTCCCTGAATCCCTTCACTAAATATTACCCTGCTCACACTCCAACAGATCGTCAGGTCCCAAGTACCATTCGTCTCCATTCACTCCTATCTAACACGCTCACGCACGCTTGCTGGAAGTCCAAGCCCCTTGCCCACAAAACCTCCTTTACCCCCTCTCTCCAACCCTTTCGAGGACGACCCCTACCCCGCCTTCCTTCCCCTATAGATTTATATGCTTTCCATGTCATTCTACTTTGATCCATACTCTCTAAATGATCAAACCACCTCAACAACCCCTCTTCAGCCCTCTGACTAATACTTTTATTAACTCCACACCTTTTCCTAATTTCCACACTCCGAATTTTCTGCATAATATTTACACCACACATTGCCCTTAAACAGGACATCTCCACTGCCTCCAACCGTCTCCTCGCTGCTGCATTCACAACCCAAGCCTCACACCCATATAAGAGTGTTGGAACTACTATACTTTCATACATTCCCTTCTTTGCCTCCATAGATAACGTTTTTTGTCTCCACATATACCTCAATGCACCACTCACCTTTTTTCCCTCATCAATTCTATGATTAACCTCATCCTTCATAAACCCATCCGCCGACACATCAACTCCCAAGTATCTGAAAACATTCACTTCTTCCATACTCCTCCTCCCCAATTTGATATCCAATTTTTCTTTATCTAAATCATTTGACACCCTCATCACCTTACTCTTTTCTATGTTCACTTTCAACTTTCTACCTTTACACACATTCCCAAACTCATCCACTAACCTTTGCAATTTTTCTTTAGAATCTCCCATAAGCACAGTATCATCAGCAAAAAGTAACTGTGTCAATTCCCATTTTGAATTTGATTCCCAAAAATTTAATCCCACCCCTCTCCCGAACACCCTAGCATATATATATATATATATATATATATATATATATATATATATATATATATATATATATATATATATATATATATATATATATATATATTGTTATTATCACACTGGCCGATTCCCACCAAGGCAGGGTGGCCCGAAAAAGAAAAACTTTCACCATCATTCACTCCATCACTGTCTTGCCAGAAGGGTGCTTTACACTACAGTTTTTAAACTGCAACATTAACACCCCTCCTTCAGAGTGCAGGCACTGTACTTCCCATCTCCAGGACTCAAGTCCGGCCTGCCGGTTTCCCTGAACCCCTTCATAAATGTTACTTTGCTCACACTCCAACAGCACGTCAAGTATTAAAAACCATTTGTCTCCATTCACTCCTATCAAACACGCTCACGCACGCCTGCTGGAAGTCCAAGCCCCTCGCACACAAAACCTCCTTTACCCCCTCCCTCCAACCTTTCCTAGGCCGACCCCTACCCCGGCTTCCTTCCACTACAGACTGATACACTCTTGAAGTTATTCTGTTTTGCTCCATTCTCTCTACATGTCCGAACCACCTCAACAACCCTTCCTCAGCCCTCTGGACAACAGTTTTGGTAATCCCGCACCTCCTCCTTACTTTCAAACTACGAATTCTCTGCATTATATTCACACCACACATTGCCCTCAGACATGACATCTCCACTGCCTCCAGCCTTCTCCTCGCTGCAACATTCATCACCCATGCTTCACACCCATATAAGAGTGTTGGTAAAACTATACTCTCATACATTCCCCTCTTTGCCTCCAAGGACAAAGTTCTTTGTCTCCACAGACTCCTAAGTGCACCACTCACCCTTTTCCCCTCATCAATTCTATGATTCACCTCATCCTTCATAGACCCATCCGCTGACACGTCCACTCCCAAATATCTGACTACATTCACTTCCTCCATACTCTCTCCCTCCAATCTGATACCCAATCTTTCATCACCTAATATTTTTGTTATCCTCATAACCTTACTCTTTCCTGTATTCACTTTTAATTTTCTTCTTTTGCACACCCTACCAAATTCATCCACCAATCTCTGCAACTTCTCTTCAGAATCTCCCAAGAGCACAGTGTCATCAGCAAAGAGCAACTGTGACAACTCCCACTTTATGTGTGATTCTTTATCTTCTAACTCCACGCCTCTTGTCAAGACCCTCGCATTTACTTCTCTTACAACCCCATCTATAAATATATTAAACAACCACGGTGACATCACACATCCTTGTCTAAGGCCTACTTTTACTGGGAAATAATTTCCCTCTTTCCTATGTACTCTAACTTGAGCCTCACTATCCTCGTAAAAACTCTTCACTGCTTTCAGTAACCTACTTCCTACACCATACACCTGCAACATCTGCCACATTGCCCCCCTATCCACCCTGTCATACGCCTTTTCCAAATCCATAAATGCCACAAAGACCTCTTTAGCCTTATCTAAATACTGTTCACTTATATGTTTCACTGTAAACACCTGGTCCACACACCCCCTACCTTTCCTAAAGCCTCCTTGTTCATCTGCTATCCTATTCTCAGTCTTACTTTTAATTCTTTCAATAATAACTCTACCATACACTTTACCAGGTATACTCAACAGACTTATCCCCCTATAATTTTTGCACTCTCTTTTGTCCCCTTTGCCTTTATACAAAGGAACTATGCATGCTCTCTGCCAATCCCTAGGTACCTTACCCTCTTCCATACATTTATTAAATAATTGCACCAACCACTCCAAAACTATATCCCCACCTGCTTTTAACATTTCTATCTTCAACCCATGAATCCCAGCTGCCTTACTCCCTTACTGCCTCACGAACTTCCCCCACACTCAAAACTGGCTCTTCCTCACTCCTACAAGATGTTATTCCTCCTTGCCCTATACACGAAATCACAGCTTCCCTATCTTCATCAACATTTAACAATTCCTCAAAATATTCCCTCCATCTTCCCAATACCTCTAACTCTCCATTTAATAACTCTCCTCTCCTATTTTTAACTGACAAATCCATTTGTTCTCTAGGCTTTCTTAACTTGTTAATCTCACTCCAAAACTTTTTCTTATTTTCAACAAAATTTGTTGATAACATCTCACCCACTCTCTCATTTGCTCTCTTTTTACATTGCTTCACCACTCTCTTAACCTCTCTCTTTTTCTCCATATACTCTTCCCTCCTTGCATCACTTCTACTTTGTAAAAACTTCTCATATGCTAACTTTTTCTCCTTTATGTATATATATATATATATATATATATATATATATATATATATATATATATATATATATATATATATATATATATATATATATATATATATATATATATATATATGTATATGCAATATATATATGTATATGCAATATATATATATATATATATATATATATATATATATATATATATATATATATATATATATATATATATATATATATATATATATATATATATATATATACACGGACTGGCAGAGAGAGAGAGCGAGAGCACACACACACACACACACACACACACACACACACACATACACACCCCCCCCGCACACACACACACACACACACACACACACACACACACGGGGCCAGGAGCTCGGACTCGACCCCCGCAACCTCAACTAGGTGAGTACACACACACACACAGTGTCTTGTACGGACACATCACAAACACACCATTGAAGGTGGTGACAGTTCCACACAGTGTTTGACACTGTTTGACACATCTTCCTAACTTAGTATTTAGTCTCTCGCTCTCTCTCTCTCTCTCTCTCTTCTCTAGTGGGTACAGAGAGGATAGATAAAGCAAAAGGTTGATAGACAGTCATGACACCACACAGGCAGCCCCACAGCAAAGGTTACTGACAAACATTGACCCACACAGGAAGACAGTGAGATACAGAGAGACAGACAGAGAGAAACAGGCAGACAGAAATAGGTAAATTGGTCAATTAACAAAACCTCATTTAATATTAAGTCCTTTCTAAAAATTTTCTCATATACGTGTAAAGATATATTTTTTCATTTATGTTAATGTAAAAATTAATAATTTTGTACCAAAAGAACCTTAGAAAACTTACCTAACCTTATTATAACAAGCGTAATTTAATTTAACCTAATCCAACTAAATATATTTTAGATAAGTTTACAATAACTTAATAATAAACAAACACAACGAAATATATTTTTTTAGACACATGTACAACATCTGGATATCTTTATTGTAGACGTTTCGCCATCCAGTAGCTTTATCAATACAGATTCTAGGACATAATTAGAAGACAGTAGAACTATATACAAAAGATGAGGTAGTCAGTCCCTCAGCCTTGGAGTTAGTGTTCACAGCATCGTGGTGGTGGAGAATCTGGAGCAAAGGCAAGAAGACTGGCGGTTATATAGGCGTCAGTGGATAAGGACGTGTAGCAGACGAGGGCAGTCACTGGTAGGCGGGATTCCCCAATGGAAGTAGGTCCTTCCCAAAGAGATGGGTTAGTTGTAGCAGCCGTGAAGAAGGTCTTGTAGATGTCCTCTGAACCAAGATTCCATGATGTTGCAGTGTCTGACAAGTTGTGCAAGAAAGGTATAAAATACCGACAAAATGATTATGCCCTATCCAGATGTTGCACATGTGTCTAAACTTTCATATTGTCGGTATTTTATACCTTTCTTGCACATATATTTTTTCGTTAGGTTCAGAATGATTTTTGCGAAATCATTATAAAGCAAGAGGAGCGTTGCTTTATAAGCCAGAATCGCCAGTCTACATATATATATATATATATATATATATATATATATATATATATATATATATATATATATATATATATATATATATATATATATATATATATATATTTAAAGACAAAAATGCATTGACAAAACATTCACAAAGATACAACAGAAAGTAAAACAACATAGGTAACTCAGAGCATTGGAATCTTGTCCAGTTCTAATGCTATATTTATGTTGTTTTAATCTTAGTTCGAGATTTTTACCAGTTTGACCGTAATAAACTTTATGGACAAGATTTCAATGCTCTATTTATTCATGTAAGAGATTTTAACCATCCAATTGATTTTCAAAAAGTTGAGAAAGTAGTATCAAGCAAGTCCATGGTCGACAGGAATATAATTGAATCTTGTTTCATAAAAAGCAGTTTTGAAAATAATATGAACATTTCCTTTGGTTTATATAAATTAGATCCATTTATAATTAATAGAATTTGGGAAGAATTTAATAATACACTGGACAAATAATAATTTCTAAATTTTCTTGGGTAGAATAGTTTGTGGGGTGAGTTGTGCAAAGGACCTATCCAAGTTGGGTCGGCGCGCGTCAGGTGTTTAACGGTTGTGGGATCTGATAGTGAGGTGCTGGCCAGACCCCTTATATAGCTTCCTTGGATGCTTTACTTTCATAGTTCCTTGATAATGTGAGTAGTCACGAAAGCGCTTGGAATTTCTCTATTCTTTCAGAGTGGTTGTTTTGCATATTCTGAAATCACCTGTTTACTGTGATCTTATTGCATATATATATATATATATATATATATATATATATATATATATATATATATATATATATATATATATATATATATATATATATATATATATATATATATAAACATGTATATGACTCGCTGCTGCCTTACCGTCAGGTATACTCTGATCCATTGTAGTGCTTTCCTTGTTATACCTGTCTGATCCTCCAGCTTTTGCACTAGTCTCTGGTGAGGAACTGTCAAAAGCCTTCTTACAGTCGAAGAAAACGCAATCTACCCACCACTCAATCTCATGTCTTCCTGCTGTCACCCTGTCACAGAACTCCAGTAGGTTTGTCAGACAGGATTTCCCGACTCTGAATCCGTGCTGGTTGTCGTTTATAAGCTCATTCCTTCTAGGTGTTCCACCACTTTTCTCTTGATAATTTTCTCCATGACTTTACGTACTGTACATGACAGTGACACTGATCTGTAGTTTAATAGAGCATATTTGTCTCTTTTTTTAAAAAAAAACCTGGGACTACATTTGCTGTCTTCCATTCCTCGGGTAGTCGCCCTGTTTTGATAGATGTGTTGAAGATTGTTGTTAGTGGGATACATAGCGCCTCTACTCCCTCTCTCAGGACCCACGGAGAGATATTATCCGGCCTCATCCCCTTTGAGATATTTAATTCTCTTAGCAACCTCTTCACCTCCTCCTTGGTTGTATGTATTGTGTCCAGCACTTGATGTTGTATCCCACCTCTGGAGTGGGAGGGTGTTCGTGGGGGAGGATATGTGTGGGAGGGTGTGTGTGGGAGGGTGTGTGTGGGAGTTTGAGGGTGGGAGGGTGTGTGTGTGAGAGGATGTGTGTGAGTGGGTGTGTGTGAGTGGGAGGGTGTGTGTGGGAAGAGGTGTGTGAGTGAGAGGGTGTGTGTGGGAGGGTGTTTGTGTGGGGGGTGTGTGTGGGTGGGACGATGTTTGTGTGGGAGGGCGTGTGTGAGTGGGAGGGTGTTTGTGTGAGAGGGTGTTTGTGGGGGAGGGTGTGTGTGGGAGGGTGTGTGTGGGAGGGTGTGTGTGGGAAGGTGTGTGTGGGAGGGTGTGTGTGGGAGGGTGTGTGTGGGAGGGTGTGCGTGGGAGGGTGTGTGTGGGAGGGTGTGTGAGGGAGGGTGTGTGAGGGAGGGTGTGTTTGGGAGGGTGTGTGTGGGAGGGTGTGTGGGAGGGTGTGTGAGGGAGGGTGTGTGTGGGAGGGTGTGTGTGGGAGGGTATGTGTGTGGGAGTGTGTGAGTGGGAGGGTGTGTGTGGGAGGGTGTGTGTGGGAGGGCGTGTGTGAGTAGGAGGGTGTTTGTGTGGGAGGGTGTGTGTGAGTGGGAGGGTGTTTGTGTGGGAGGGTGGGTGTGAGTGGGAGGGTGTTTCTGTGGGACGGTGTGTGTGGGAGGGTTTGTGCGAGAGGGTGTGTGTGGGATGGTGTGTGTGGGAGGGTGTGTGTGGGAGGGTGTGTGTGGGAGGGTGTATGTGGGAGGGTGTGTGAGGGAAGGTATGTGTGGGAGGGTGTGTGTGGGAGGGTGTGTGTGGGAGGGTGTGTGTGGGAGTTTGAGGGTAGGAGGGTGTGTGTGTGAGAGGATGTGTGTGAGTGGGTGTGTGTGAGTGGGAGGGTGTGTGTGGGAAGAGGTGTGTGAGTGAGAGGGTGTGTGTGGGAGGGTGTTTGTGTGGGGTGTGTGTGTGGGTGGGACGATGTTTGTGTGGGAGGGCGTGTGTGAGTGGGAGGGTGTTTGTGTGGGAGGGTGTGTGTGAGTGGGAGGGTGTTTGTGTGGGAGGGTGTGTGTGAGTGGGAGGGTGTTTCTGTGGGACGGTGTGTGTGGGAGGGTGTGTGCGGGAGGGTGTGTGTGGGATGGTGTGTGTGGGAGGGTGTGTGTGGGAGGGTGTGTGTGGGAGGGTGTATGTGGGAGGGTGTGTGAGGGAAGGTATGTGTGGGAGGGTGTGTGTGGGAGGGTGTGTGTGGGAGGGTGTGTGGGAGGGTGTGTAATGGAGGGTATGTGTGGGAGGGTGTGTGGGAGGGTGTGTGTGGGAGGGTGTGTGTGGGAGGGTGTGTGAGGGAAGGTATGTGTGGGAGGGTGTGTGTGGGAGGATGTGTGTGTGGGAGGGTGTGTGCGGGAGGGTGTGTGAGAGAGTGTGTGTGGGAGGGTGTGTGTGGGAGGGTGTGTGAGGGAGGGTGTGTGTGGGAGGGTGTGTGAGGGAGGGTGTGTGAGGGAGGGTGTGTGTGGGAGGGTGTGTGAGGGAGGGTGTGTGAGGGAGGGTGTGTGTGGGAGGGTGTGTGAGGGAGGGTGTGTGAGGGAGGAATTTAATGGATTCTGGTGAATTTTTACGTCTTATTCAGTGGAGAGGTGAGGGAAGGTAGGTGGAGAGGTGAGGAAAGGTAGGTGGAGAGGTGAGGGAAGGTAGGTGGAGAGGTGAGGGAAGGTAGGTGGAGAGGTGAGGGAAGGTAGGTGGAGAAGTGAGAGAAGGTAGGTGGAGAGGTGACGGAAGGTAGGTGGAGAGGTGAGAGAAGGTAGGTGGAGAGGTGAGGGAAGGTAGGTGGAGAGGTGAGGGAAGGTAGGTGGAGAAGTGAGGGAAGATAGGTGGAGAGGTGAGGGAAGGTAGGTGAAGTGAGAGAAGGTAGGTGGAGAGGTGACGGAAGGTAGGTGGAGAGGTGAGGGAAGGTAGGTGGAGAGGTGAGGGAAGGTAGGTGGAGAGGTGAGGAAAGGTAGGTGGAGAGGTGAGGAAAGGTAGGTGGAGAGGTGAGGGAAGGTAGGTGGAGAGGTGAGGGAAGGTAGGTGGAGAAGTGAAAGAAGGTAGGTGGAGAGGTGACGGAAGGTAGGTGGAGAGGTGAGAGAAGGTAGGTGGAGAGGTGAGGGAAGGTAGGTGGAGAGGTGAGGGAAGGTAGGTGGAGAAATGAGAGAAGGTAGGTGGAGACGTGAGGGAAGGTAGGAGGAGAGGTGAGAGAAGGTAGGTGGAGAGGTGAGGGAAGGTAGGTGGAGAGGTAAGGGAAGGTAGGTGAAGAGGTGAGAGAAGGTAGGTGGATAGGTGAAGGAAGGTAGGTGGAGAGGTGAGAGAAGGTAGGTGGAGAGATGAGGGAAGGTAGGTGGAGAGGTGAGGGAAGGTAGGTGGAGAAGTGAGAGAAGGTAGGTGGAGAGGTGACGGAAGGAAGGTGGAGAGGTGAGAGAAGGTAGGTGGAGAGGTGAGGGAAGGTAGGTGGAGAGGTGAGGGAAGGTAGGTGGAGAAGTGAGGGAAGATAGGTGGAGAGGTGAGGGAAGGTAGGTGGAGAGGTGAGGGAAGGTAGGTGGAGAAGTGAGAGAAGGTAGGTGGAGAGGTGAGGGAAGGTAGGTGGAGAGGTGAGGGAAGGTAGGTGGAGAGGTGAGAGAAGGTAGGTGGAGAGGTGAGGGAAGGTAGGTGGAGAGGCGACAGAAGGTAGATGGAGAGGTGAGTGAAGGTAGGTGGAGAGGTGAGAGAAGGTAGGTGGAGAGTTGAGGGAAGGTAGGTGGAGAGGTGAGAGAAGGTAGGTGGAGAGGTAAGAGAAGGTAGGTGGAGAGGTGAGGGAAGGTAGGTGGAGAGGCGACAGAAGGTAGATAGACAAGTGAGAGAAGGTAGGTGGAGAGGTGAGGGAAGGTAGGTGGAGAGGTGAGAGAAGGTAGGTGGAGAGGTGAGGGAAGGTAGGTGGAGAGGCGACAGAAGGTAGATAGAGAAGTGAGAGAAGATAGGTGGAGAGGTGAGAGAAGGTAGGTGGAGAGGTGAGGGAAGGTAGGTGGAGAGGTGAGAGAAGGTAGGTGGAGAGGTGAGGGAAGGTAGGTGGAGAGGTGAGGGAAGGTAGGTGGAGAGGTGAAGGAAGGTAGCTAGAGAAGTGAGAGAAGGTAGGTGGAGAGGTGAGAGAAGGTAGGTGGAGAGGTGAGGGAAGGTAGGTTGAGAAGTGAGAGAAGGTAGGTGGAGAGGTGAGGGAAGGTAGGTGGAGAGGTGAGGGAAGGTAGGTGGAGAGGTGAGAGAAGGTAGGTGGAGAGGTGAGGGAAGGTAGGTGGAGAGGCGACAGAAGGTAGATGGAGAGGTGAGGGAAGGTAGGTGGAGAGGTGAGAGAAGGTAGGTGGAGAGTTGAGGGAAGGTAGGTGGAGAGGTGAGAGAAGGTAGGTGGAGAGGTAAGAGAAGGTAGGTGGAGAGGTGAGGGAAGGTAGGTGGAGAGGCGACAGAAGGTAGATAGAGAAGTGAGAGAAGGTAGGTGGAGAGGTGAGGGAAGGTAGGTGGAGAGGTGAGAGAAGGTAGGTGGAGAGGTGAGGGAAGGTAGGTGGAGAGGCGACAGAAGGTAGATAGAGAAGTGAGAGAAGATAGGTGGAGAGGTGAGAGAAGGTAGGTGGAGAGGTGAGGGAAGGTAGGTGGAGAGGTGAGAGAAGGTAGGTGGAGAGGTGAGGGAAGGTAGGTGGAGAGGTGAGGGAAGGTAGGTGGAGAGGTGAAGGAAGGTAGCTAGAGAAGTGAGAGAAGGTAGGTGGAGAGGTGAGGGAAGGTAGGTGGAGAGGTGAAGGAAGGTAGCTAGAGAAGTGAGAGAAGGTAGGTGGAGAGGTGAGAGAAGGTAGGTGGAGAGGTGAGGGAAGGTAGGTGGAGAGGTGAGGGAAGGTAGGTGGAGAGGTGAGAGAAGGTAGGTGGAGAGGTGAGGGAAGGTAGGTGGAGAGGTGAGGAAAGGTAGGTGGAGAGGTGAGGGAAAGTAGGTGGAGAGGTGAGGGAAGGTAGGTGGAGAGGTGAGGGAAGGTAGGTGGAGAGGTGAGGGAAGGTAGGTGGAGAGGTGAGGGAAGGTAGGTGGAGAGGTGAGGGAAGGTAGGTGGAGAGGTGAGGGAAGGTAGGTGGAGAGGTGAGGGAAGGTAGGTGGAGAGGTGAGGGAAGGTAGGTGGAGAGGTGAGGAAAGGTAGGTGGAGAGGTGAGGGAAGGTAGGTGGAGAGAGGTGAGGGAAAGTAGGTGGAGAGGTGAGGGAAGGTAGGTGGAGAAGTGAGAGAAGGTAGGTGGAGAGGTGACGGACGGTAGGTGGAGAGGTGAGTGAAGGTAGGTGGAGAGGTGAGGGAAGGTAGGTGGAGAGGTGAGGGAAGGTAGGTGGAGAAGTGAGGGAAGATAGGTGGAGAGGTGAGGGAAGGTAGGTGAAGTGAGAGTTGGTAGGTGGAGAGGTGACGGAAGGTAGGTGGAGAAGTGAGGGAAGGTAGGTGGAGAGGTGAGGGAAGGTAGGTGGAGAGGTGAGGAAAGGTAGGTGGAGAGGTGAGGAAAGGTAGGTTGAGAGGTGAGGGAAGGTAGGTGGAGAGGTGAGGGAAGGTAGGTGGAGAAGTGAAAGAAGGTAGGTGGAGAGGTGACGGAAGGTAGGTGGAGAGGTGAGAGAAGGTAGGTGGAGAGGTGAGGGAAGGTAGGTGGAGAGGTGAGGGAAGGTAGGTGGAGAAATGAGAGAAGGTAGGTGGAGACGTGAGGGAAGGTAGGAGGAGAGGTGAGAGAAGGTAGGTGGAGAGGTGAGGGAAGGTAGGTGGAGAGGTAAGGGAAGGTAGGTGAAGAGGTGAGAGAAGGTAGGTGGAAAGGTGAAGGAAGGTAGGTGGAGAGGTGAGAGAAGGTAGGTGGGGAGATGAGGGAAGGTAGGTGGAGAGGTGAGGGAAGGTAGGTGGAGAAGTGAGAGAAGGTAGGTGGAGAGGTGAGGGAAGGTAGGTGGAGAGGTGAGGGAAGGTAGGTGGAGAGGTGAGAGAAGGTAGGTGGAGAGGTGAGGGAAGGTAGGTGGAGAGGCGACAGAAGGTAGATGGAGAGGTGAGGGAAGGTAGGTGGAGAGGTGAGAGAAGGTAGGTGGAGAGTTGAGGGAAGGTAGGTGGAGAGGTGAGAGAAGGTAGGTGGAGAGGTAAGAGAAGGTAGGTGGAGAGGTGAGGGAAGGTAGGTGGAGAGGCGACAGAAGGTAGATAGAGAATTGAGAGAAGGTAGGTGGAGAGGTGAGGGAAGGTAGGTGGAGAGGTGAGAGAAGGTAGGTGGAGAGGTGAGGGAAGGTAGGTGGAGAGGCGACAGAAGGTAGATAGAGAAGTGAGAGAAGATAGGTGGAGAGGTGAGAGAAGGTAGGTGGAGAGGTGAGGGAAGGTAGGTGGAGAGGTGAGAGAAGGTAGGTGGAGAGGTGAGGGAAGGTAGGTGGAGAGGTGAGGGAAGGTAGGTGGAGAGGTGAAGGAAGGTAGCTAGAGAAGTGAGAGAAGGTAGGTGGAGAGGTGAGAGAAGGTAGGTGGAGAGGTGAGGGAAGGTAGGTGGAGAGGTGAAGGAAGGTAGCTAGAGAAGTGAGAGAAGGTAGGTGGAGAGGTGAGAGAAGGTAGGTGGAGAGGTGAGGGAAGGTAGGTGGAGAGGTGAGGGAAGGTAGGTGGAGAGGTGAGAGAAGGTAGGTGGAGAGGTGAGGGAAGGTAGGTGGAGAGGTGAGGAAAGGTAGGTGGAGAGGTGAGGGAATGTAGGTGGAGAGGTGAGGGAAGGTAGGTGGAGAGGTGAGAGAAGGTAGGTGGAGAGGTGAGAGAAGGTAGGTGGAGAGGTGAGGGAAGGTAGGTGGAGAGGTGAGAGAAGGTAGGTGGAGAGGTGAGGGAAGGTAGGTGGAGAGGTGAGAGAAGGTAGGTGGAGAGGTGAGGGAAGGTAGGTGGAGAGGTGAGGGAAGGTAGGTGGAGAGGTGAGAGAAGGTAGGTGGAGAGGTGAGGGAAGGTAGGTGGAGAGGTGAGGAAAGGTAGGTGGAGAGGTGAGGGAAAGTAGGTGGAGAGGTGAGGGAAGGTAGGTGGAGAGGTGAGAGAAGGTAGGTGGAGAGGTGAGAGAAGGTAGGTGGAGAGGTGAGGGAAGGTAGGTGGAGAGGTGAAGGAAGGTAGCTAGAGAAGTGAGAGAAGGTAGGTGGAGAGGTGAGAGAAGGTAGGTGGAGAGGTGAGGGAAGGTAGGTGGAGAGGTGAGAGAAGGTAGGTGGAGAGGTGAGGGAAGGTAGGTGGAGAGGTGAGGAAAGGTAGGTGGAGAGGTGAGGGAAAGTAGGTGGAGAGGTGAGGGAAGGTAGGTGGAGAGGTGAGAGAAGGTAGGTAGAGAGGTCAGGGAAGGTAGGTGGAGAGGTGAAGGAAGGTAGCGAGAGAAGTGAGAGAAGGTAGGTGGAGAGGTGAGAGAAGGTAGGTGGAGAGGTGATGGAAGGTAGGTGGAGAAGTGAGGGAAGGTAGGTGGAGAGGTGAGAGAAGGTAGGTGGAGAGGTTGGAGAAGGTAGGTGGAGAGGTGAGGGAAGGTAGGTGGAGAGGCGACAGAAGGTAGATGGAGAGGTGAGGGAAGGTAGGTGGAGAGGTGAGAGAAGGTAGGTGGAGAGTTGAGGGAAGGTAGGTGGAGAGGTGAGAGAAGGTAGGTGGAGAGGTAAGAGAAGGTAGGTGGAGAGGTGAGGGAAGGTAGGTGGAGAGGCGACAGAAGGTAGATAGAGAATTGAGAGAAGGTAGGTGGAGAGGTGAGGGAAGGTAGGTGGAGAGGTGAGAGAAGGTAGGTGGAGAGGTGAGGGAAGGTAGGTGGAGAGGCGACAGAAGGTAGATAGAGAAGTGAGAGAAGATAGGTGGAGAGGTGAGAGAAGGTAGGTGGAGAGGTGAGGGAAGGTAGGTGGAGAGGTGAGAGAAGGTAGGTGGAGAGGTGAGGGAAGGTAGGTGGAGAGGTGAGGGAAGGTAGGTGGAGAGGTGAAGGAAGGTAGCTAGAGAAGTGAGAGAAGGTAGGTGGAGAGGTGAGAGAAGGTAGGTGGAGAGGTGAGGGAAGGTAGGTGGAGAGGTGAAGGAAGGTAGCTAGAGAAGTGAGAGAAGGTAGGTGGAGAGGTGAGAGAAGGTAGGTGGAGAGGTGAGGGAAGGTAGGTGGAGAGGTGAGGGAAGGTAGGTGGAGAGGTGAGAGAAGGTAGGTGGAGAGGTGAGGGAAGGTAGGTGGAGAGGTGAGGAAAGGTAGGTGGAGAGGTGAGGGAAAGTAGGTGGAGAGGTGAGGGAAGGTAGGTGGAGAGGTGAGAGAAGGTAGGTGGAGAGGTGAGAGAAGGTAGGTGGAGAGGTGAGGGAAGGTAGGTGGAGAGGTGAGAGAAGGTAGGTGGAGAGGTGAGGGAAGGTAGGTGGAGAGGTGAGAGAAGGTAGGTGGAGAGGTGAGGGAAGGTAGGTGGAGAGGTGAGGGAAGGTAGGTGGAGAGGTGAGAGAAGGTAGGTGGAGAGGTGAGGGAAGGTAGGTGGAGAGGTGAGGAAAGGTAGGTGGAGAGGTGAGGGAAAGTAGGTGGAGAGGTGAGGGAAGGTAGGTGGAGAGGTGAGAGAAGGTAGGTGGAGAGGTGAGAGAAGGTAGGTGGAGAGGTGAGGGAAGGTAGGTGGAGAGGTGAAGGAAGGTAGCTAGAGAAGTGAGAGAAGGTAGGTGGAGAGGTGAGAGAAGGTAGGTGGAGAGGTGAGGGAAGGTAGGTGGAGAGGTGAGAGAAGGTAGGTGGAGAGGTGAGGGAAGGTAGGTGGAGAGGTGAGGAAAGGTAGGTGGAGAGGTGAGAGAAAGTAGGTGGAGAGGTGAGGGAAGGTAGGTGGAGAGGTGAGAGAAGGTAGGTAGAGAGGTCAGGGAAGGTAGGTGGAGAGGTGAAGGAAGGTAGCGAGAGAAGTGAGAGAAGGTAGGTGGAGAGGTGAGAGAAGGTAGGTGGAGAGGTGATGGAAGGTAGGTGGAGAAGTGAGGGAAGGTAGGTGGAGAGGTGAGAGAAGGTAGGTGGAGAGGTTGGAGAAGGTAGGTGGAGAGGTGAGGGAAGGTAGGTGGAGAGGTGAGGGAAGGTAGGTGGAGAGGTGAGGAAAGGTAGGTGGAGAGGTGAGAGAAGGTAGGTGGAGAGGTGAGGTAAGGTAGGTGGAGAGGTGAGGGAAGGTAGGTGGAGAGGTGAGGGAAGGTAGGTGGAGAGGAGGGGGAAGGTAGGTGGAGAGGTGAGGGAAGGTAGGTGGAGAGGTGAGAGAAGGTAGGTGGAGAGGTGAGAGAAGGTCGGTAGAGAGGTGAGGGAAAGTAAGTTGAGAGGTGAGAGAAGGTAGGTGGAGAGGTGAGGGAAGGTAGGTGGAGAGGTGAGGGAAGGTAGGTGGAGAGGTGAGGGAATGTAGGTGGAGAGGTGAGGGAAGGTAGGTGGAGAGGCGAGAGAAGGTAGGTGAAGAGGTGAGGGAAGGTAGATGGAGAGGTGAGGGAAGGTAGGTGGAGAGGTGAGGGAAGGTAGATGGAGAGGTGAGGGAAGGTAGGTGGAGAGGTGAGGGAAGGTAGGTGGAGAGGTGAGGGAAGGTAGGTGGAGAGGTAAGGGAAGGTAGGTGGAGAGGTGAGGGAAGGTAGGTGGAGAGGTGAGAGAACGTAGGTGGAGAGGTGAGGGAAGGTAGGTGGAGAGGTGAAGGAAGGTAGATAGAGAAGTGAGAGAAGGTAGGTGGAGAGGTGAGAGAAGGTAGGTGGAGAGGTGATGGAAGGTAGGTGGAGAGGTGAAGGAAGGTAGGTGGAGAGGTGAGAGAATGTAGGTGGAGAGGTGAGGGAAGGTAGGTGGAGAGGTGAGGGAAGGTAGGTGGAGAGGTGAGGGAAGGTAGGTGGAGAGGTGAGAGAAGGTAGGTGGAGAGGTGAGGGAAGGTAGGTGGAGAAGTGAGAAAAGGTAGGTTTAGAGGTGAGGGGAAGGTAGGTGGAGAGGTGAGAGAAGGTAGGTGGAGAGGTGAGAGAAGGTAGGTGGAGAGGTGAGGGAAGGTAGGTGGAGAGGTGAGAGAAGGTAGGTGGAGAGGTGAGGGAAGGTAGGTGGAGAGGTGAGGGAAGGTAGGTGGAGAGGTGAGGGAAGGTAGGTGGAGAGGTGAGGGAAGGTAGGTGGAGAGGTGAGAGAAGGTAGGTGGAGAGGTGAGGGAAGGTAGGTGGAGAGGTGAGGGAAGGTAGTTGGAGAGGTGAGGGAAGGTAGGTGGAGAGGTTAGAGAAGGCAGGTGGAGAGGTGAGGGAAGGTAGGTGGAGAGGAGAGAGAAAGTAGATGGAGAGGTGAGGGAAGGTAGGTGGAGAGGTGAGGGAAGGTAGGTGGAGAGGTGAGAGAAGGTAGGTGGAGAGGTGAGGGAAGGTAGGTGGAGAGATGAGGGAAGGTAGGTGGAGAGGTGAGGGAAGGTAGGTGGAGAGGTGAAGGAAGGTAGGTGGAGAGGTGAGGGAAGGTAGGTGGAGAGATGAGGGAAGGTAGGTGGAGAGGTGAGGGAAGGTAGGTGGAGAGGTGAGAGAAGGTAGGTGGAGAGTTGAGGGAAGGTAGGTGGAGAGGTGAGGGAAGGTAGATAGAGAAGTGAGAGAAGGAACGTCGAGAGGTGAGGGAAGGTAGATAGAGAAGTGAGAGAAGGTAGGTAGAGAGGTGAGGGAAGGTAGGTGGAGAGGTGAGGAAGGTACGTGGAGAGGTGAGGGAAGGTTGATAGAGAAGTGAGAGAAGATAGGTGGAGAGGTGAGGGAAGGTGGGTGGAGAGGTGAGGGAAGGTAGATAGAGAAGTGAGAGAAGGTAGGTGGAGAGGTGAGAGAAGGTAGGTGGAGAGGTGAGGGAAGGTAGATAGAGAAGTGAGAGAAGGTAGGTGGAGAGGTGAGGGAAGGTAGATAGAGAAGTGAGAGAAGGTAGGTGGAGAGGTGAGGGAAGGTAGGTGGAGAGGTGAGGGAAGGTAGGTGGAGAGGTGAGGGAAGGTAGGTGGAGAAGTGAGAGAAGGTAGGTGGAGAGGTGACGGAAGGTAGGTGGAGAGGTGAGAGAAGGTAGGTGGAGAGGTGAGGGAAGGTAGGTGGAGAGGTGAGGGAAGGTAGGTGGAGAAGTGAGGGAAGATAGGTGGAGAGGTGAGGGAAGGTAGGTGAAGTGAGAGAAGGTAGGTGGAGAGGTGACGGAAGGTAGGTGGAGAAGTGAGGGAAGGTAGGTGGAGAGGTGAGGGAAGGTAGGTGGAGAGGTGAGGAAAGGTAGGTGGAGAGGTGAGGAAAGGTAGGTTGAGAGGTGAGGGAAGGTAGGTGGAGAGGTGAGGGAAGGTAGGTGGAGAAGTGAAAGAAGGTAGGTGGAGAGGTGACGGAAGGTAGGTGGAGAGGTGAGAGAAGGTAGGTGGAGAGGTGAGGGAAGGTAGGTGGAGAGGTGAGGGAAGGTAGGTGGAGAAATGAGAGAAGGTAGGTGGAGACGTGAGGGAAGGTAGGTGGAGAGGTGAGAGAAGGTAGGTGGAGACGTGAGGGAAGGTAGGAGGAGAGGTGAGAGAAGGTAGGTGGAGAGGTAAGGGAAGGTAGGTGGAGAGGTAAGGGAAGGTAGGTGAAGAGGTGAGAGAAGGTAGGTGGAAAGGTGAAGGAAGGTAGGTGGAGAGGTGAGAGAAGGTAGGTGGAGAGATGAGGGAAGGTAGGTGGAGAGGTGAGGGAAGGTAGGTGGAGAAGTGAGAGAAGGTAGGTGGAGAGGTGAGGGAAGGTAGGTGGAGAGGTGAGGGAAGGTAGGTGGAGAGGTGAGAGAAGGTAGGTGGAGAGGTGAGGGAAGGTAGGTGGAGAGGCGACAGAAGGTAGATGGAGAGGTGAGGGAAGGTAGGTGGAGAGGTGAGAGAAGGTAGGTGGAGAGTTGAGGGAAGGTAGGTGGAGAGGTGAGAGAAGGTAGGTGGAGAGGTTAGAGAAGGTAGGTGGAGAGGTGAGTGAAGGTAGGTGGAGAGGCGACAGAAGGTAGTTTGAGATTTGAGAGAAGGTAGGTGGAGAGGTGAGGGAAGGTAGGTGGAGAGGTGAGAGAAGGTAGGTGGAGAGGTGAGGGAAGGTAGGTGGAGAGGCGACAGAAGGTAGATAGAGAAGTGAGAGAAGATAGGTGGAGAGGTGAGAGAAGGTAGATAGAGAAGAGAGCAAAGTAAACATTTGAACGAGGATATAAATAGAGGTGAAAAGAGAGGAGAGGGAGAGAGAGGGAGCGAGAGAGAGAGAGAGAGAGAGAGAGAGAGAGAGAGAGAGAGAGAGAGAGAGAGAGAGAGAGAGAGAGAGAGAGAGAGAGAGAGAGAGAGAGAGAGAGAGAGAGAGAGAGAGAGAGAGAGAGAGGTAGAGAGAGAGAGAGAGGGGGGAGAGAGAGAGAGACAGAGAGAGAGAGAGAGAGAGAGAGAGAGAGAGAGAGAGAGAAAGAGAGAGAGAGAGAGAGAGAGGGGGGAGAGAGAGGGAGAGAGAGAGAGAGAGAGGGTGGGAGAGAGAGAGAGGGAGAGAGAGAGAGAGAGAGAGAGAGAGAGAGAGAGAGAGAGAGAGGGAGAGAGAGAGAGAGAGAGAGAGAGAGAGAGAGAGAGGGAGAGAGAGAGAGAGAGAGAGAGAGAGAGAGAGAGAGAGAGAGAGAGAGAGAGAGAGAGAGAGAGAGAGAGAGAGAGAGAGAGAGAGAGAGAGAGAGAGAGAGAGAGAGAGAGAGAGAGAGAGAGAGAGAGAGGGGGGAGAGAGCTGGGAGGGGGACACATCCCTGGTACATGAAAAAATACATACTGTAAAATGCTAATTACAGTTGCTTGTCATCGCCACTTTAGTGAAACATTAAATACTTTATTTTGTGTGCAGGGAAATGTACACACACACACACACACACACACACACACACACACACACACACACATAGTTTGGGAAGCGATGTAGTGGAGGCAGGATCCATACATAAGTTTAAGCAGAGGTATGATAAAGCTCACGGTTCAGCTTGAGTGACCTAGTAGCGACCAGTGAAGAGGCGGGCCAGAAGCTAGGACTCGACCCCTGCAACCTCAACTAGGTGAGTACAACGAGTTGAGTACACACACAGTTTTGGAACAGAAGTTGAAGGTTTGGTTCACGAATGCGGATGGCATAACGAACAAATATGAGGAGTGGCATAAAAGAATCAATGAGAAGTCCCCAGACATCATAGCAATCACACAAACGAAACTCACTGAGACATTAACAGATGTAATCTTCCCACCAGGATATCAGATCCTGAGAAAAGATAGGAGCAGAGGGGGAGGAGGGGTTGCACTGCACATAATACACCGATGGAAATTTGAGGAAATGGGAGGCATGGACGAGATTGGAGGAACTGAATACATAGTAGGTACACTTCAGTCTGGGGAGCACAAGGTAGTCATTGCAGTGATGTATAATGCACCGCAGAACTGCAGGAGGCCCAGAGAGGAATACGAAGAGAGTAACAGAGCAATGGTGGTCACACTGGCTGAGGTAGCAAAAAGAGCTCATTCGAGCAGAGCAAAGTTACTGGTTATGGGCGATTTCAATCACAGGGAGATCTGTTGGGAAAACCTGGAATACCTTGGGAGTCCCGAGAAATGGAGAGCCAAGATGGTGGATGTGGTACTGGAAAACATCATGCATCAACATGTTAAGGATACTACCAGAGAGAGAGGGGAGGATGAACTAGCAAGATTGGACCTTGTGTTCACCCTGAGCAGTTCAGACATTGAGGACATCACATATGAGAGACCCATAGGAGCTAGTGACCACGTGGTTCTGTTCTTTGAAAACATAATAGAGCTACAAGTGGAGAGGGTAACAGGAGACGAACGGGAAAAGCCAGACTATAAACAGGGGGACTACAAAGGTTTGAGGAACTTCCTGCAAGAGGTTCAGTAGAACAGAGAACTGGTAGGAAAGTCGGTAAATGAAATGACTGAATTCGTAACAACAAAATGTAAGGAGGCAGAGGAAAGGTTTGTTCCCAAGGGCAACAGAAATAATGGGAAGACCAGAACGAGCCCTAGGTTTACCCGACGGTGTAAGGAGGCAAAAACCAAGTGCAATAGAGCATGTAAAAAAGTACAGAAGGCGAAGAACACAGGAAAATAAGGAGAATAGTCGAAGAGCCAGGAACGAGTATGCACAGGTAAGGAGGGAGGCCCAGCAACAGTATGAAAATAACATAGCATCGAAAGTCAAGTCAGACCCGAAACTGCTGTAAAGCCACATCAGGAGGAAGACAACAGTCAAAGACCATGTGATCATGGCTGAGGAAAGAAGGTGAGGAATTCACAAGTAACGATCACGAGGTGTGCGAGGAGCTCAACATGAGAGTTAAGGAAGTATTTACAGTAGAGACAGGAATGGCTCAGAGAAGACAGCACAGAGGGAAACACCAACAGAGAACATACCAACAGGTTCTGGATGACATACAAGCAACGGAGGAGGAGGTACAGAAGCTGCTAAGTGACCTCAATAACTCAAAGGCGAGGGGTCCAGACATCTCACCGTGGGTCCTTAGAGAAGGAGCAGGATCGCTGTGCGTGTTACTAACCACAATCTTCAATACATCCCTTGAAACTGGGCAACTACCTGAGGTATGTAAGACAGCAGATGTAGTCCCCATTTTTAAGAAAGGAGACAGAAACGAGGCACTAAACTACAGACCAGTGTCTCTGACGTGTATAGTATGCAAAGTCATGGAGATTATCAGGAGAGTGGTGGAGCACCTGAAACGAAGCACGATTATAAACAACAACAAGCACGGATTCATGGAGGGCAAATCCTGTGCCACAAACCTTCTGGAGTTTTATGACAAGGTAACAGAAGTAAGACACGAGAGAGAGGGGTGGGTTGATTTCATTTTCCTGGACTGCAGGAAGGCCTTCGACACAGTTCCTCACAGGAGATTAGTGCAGAAGCTGGAGGATCAGGCACGTATAACAGGAAGGGCACTGCGGTGGAGCAGAGAATACCTGGCAGGGAGGCAACAACGGGTCATGGCACGTGATGAGGTATCACAGTGGGCTCCTGTGACGAGCGGGGTACCACAGGGGTCAGTCCTAGCACCAGTGCTATTTTTGATAGATGTGAATGACATGGTGGAAGGGATAGACTCTGAAGTGTCCCTGTTCGCAGTTGATGTGAAGCTAATGAGAAGGATTAAATCGGATGGGGTTCAGGCAAGACTACAAAAAGACCTGGGTAGGCTGGACACGTGATCCAGCAACTGGCTTCTCGATTTCAACCCTGCCAAATGCAAAGTCATGAAGTTTGGGGAAGGGCAAAGAAGACCGCAGACAGAGTATAGGCTAGGTGGACAAAGGCTGCAAACCTCACTAAAGGAGAAAGATCTTGGGGTGACCATAACACCGAGCACGTCTCCGGAGGCACACATCAACCAGATAACGGCTGCAGCATAGGGGCGCCTTGCAAACCTGAGAATAGCGTTCCGATACCTTAGTAAGGAATAGTTCAAGACACTGTACACTGTGGATGTCCGGCCCATACTGGAGTATGCAGCACCAGTGTGGAACCCACACCTGGTCAAGCACGTCAAGAAATTAGAGAAAGTACAAAGGTTTGCAACAAGGCTAGTTCCGGAGCTCAGGGGAATGTCCTATGAAGAAAGGTTGAGGGAAATTGGACTGACGACACTGGAGGACAGGAGGGTCAGGGAAGATATGATAACAACATACAAAATAATGCGTGGAATAGACAAGGTGGACAGAGACAGGATGTTCCAGAGATGGGACACAGAAACAAGGGGTCACAATTTAAAGCTGAAGACTCAGACGAGTCACAGGGATGTTAGGAAGCACTTCTTCAGTCACAGAGTCGCCAGGAAGTGGAATAGCCTAGCAAGTGATGTAGTGGAGACAGGAACCATACATAGCTTTAAGACGAGGTATGACAAAGCTCAGCAAGCAGAGAGAGAGGACCTAGTAGCGATCAGTGACGAGGCGGGGCCAGGAGCTGAATCTCGACCCCTGTAACCACAATTAGGTGAGTACAATTAGGTGAGTACACACACACACACATTTGGTCAAGCACATCAAGAAATTAGAAAAAGTGCAAAAGCTTGCAACATAAATAGTCCCAGAGCTAAAGGAAATGTCCTACGAAGAAAGTTAAGGGAAATCTCCTGACGACACTGGAGGACAGGAGGGTCAGGGAAGACATGAGAGCTACATACAAAATCTTGCGAGGAATTGACAAGGTGGATAAAGACAGAATGTTGCAGACATGGGACAGAGAAACAAGGGATGACAATTGGAAGTTGAAGTCTCAGAGGAGTCAAAGGGACGTTCGGAAGTATTTCTTCAGTCATAGAGTTGTCAGGAAGTGGAATAGCCTAGAAAGTGAGCCGGTGAAGGCAGGATCCATACATAGTTTTAAGAAGAGGTATGATAAAGCTCAATGAGCAGGGAGAGAGAGGACTTAGTAGCGACAAGTGAAGAGGCGGGACCAGGAGCTACGACCCGACCCTTGCAATCACAATTAGGTGAGTACACACACGCGCGGAAACCTGAACACACTGCATGGTGGTCAAATGGCTGCTAGAGTTCAACCCAGGAAGGTGATAGGCAATGCAAACCGGAGAGTTTTAAAGACCAGTGAATAAACCGTGAGATTCGTAGTTCAGGAAAAAAAGCAAGTAAGCCGCAGAACCTGGTAACAAAGGGAAGGATCTGAGGGTAGTCATAACAACGAATGTATCACCAGAGACTCATATGTCTTGGATATAATTCTTGGATTATCTTCAATCACCTCAATAAATATTCCTCCATGACCTGTTTGAGAGTACTTTGGAAGGGAGGATCTGGCGAGACATGACAACGACGTGCAAGGTACTCAGAGGGAAAGAGACAGAGTGGAATGCGAGGCACAGGAGCTAGGAGGCATAGATAGAAGCTAGGGGCATAGCTGGAAGCTAGGGGCATAGATGGAAGCTAGGGGCATAGTTGTGCCACAGAGAATGTCAGAAATATTCTTTTGATTCTTATTCTGGAGACGAAGAGAATCAGTGAATTGGCGAAGGTGATGGTATTAAAACCCATACGTAGTTTCAAGATTAATCATGATAATGCCTTGCAAACACAGTTCACCAAATACAATTTCGTGAGTAATATATGTATACACACACACATACACACACACACACACACACACACACACACACACACACACACACACACACACACACACACACACACACACACACACACACACATACACACACACACACACACACACACACACACACACACACACACACACACACACACACACACACACACACACACACACACACACACACAAGTAGGGAGACAGGGAGAAAGACGACAAGAGGAAATAGCGAAACCATCAATGAAATCCAAAGTGGAAAGCAGTTGGAGGAAGAAAGAGATGACTGATCTGTGGACTCCATGAAGCCATATTCTCAGAGGGAATATGGCTTCTGACTTCATAATGGGCCCAGTTAAGACTGGGGGGGGGGGGAAGAGGCGGTGATGTACAACCCGCTGCCTAACAACAGGAGACCGAAGCAATAATATGAAAGCAACAAGAAGCAACAGCTGGCACTATAGCAACTAGAAGTGAGCACATGGATACAGGAAAGATACTTATCATGGGCAACAAAGAAACAGATTGAGAGGACAGGGTCCCACATAGAGGACCAGGAACCAGGGAGGACTGAGTTGATGGAGGTGACGAGAGAAAACTTTTCGAGTCAGCATTTTAAGGACACAAGAACGAGAGAGAGAGAGAGAGAGAGAGAGAGAGAATGAACCAGTAAGACTGAACCTGGTATTGACCATATATACATCTGACTTAGGTACTGAGACAAATTCTTTGGTAGCTTTGGGACAAGGTTAGACAAATAAGTGGGCGGGAATAGTTGGTTTTAAATAAGACTTGCCTTGTAATAAAGTTGGTAGAAGTACCGACAATATGTAAAGTAAAAGGACACAAGTGCAACTAATGTGACATTTATTGTGACAACGTTTCGCTCTCCAGGAGCTTTATCAAGCTTGATAAAGCTCCTGGAGAGCGAAACGTTGCCACAATAAATGTCACATTAGTTGCACTTGTGTCCTTTTACTTTACAAGACTTGCCTTGTCTGGGCTAATGGGCCTGATGACTAAGACACATGTTCAATAGTTGGGTATCTTTATTATTGAACAGTTTCGCCTACACAGTAGGCTTCTTCAGTCAAATACAGAGGCAGCAGGTGTATTGGTGAAATAAAGAAGATGTAATCAGTCCATTAACCTTGGAGAAATAGTATTTGAGGTGGTCAGTCCCTCAGGCTGAGGACTAATCCCATCTTCATTTCACTACTTCACCTGTTGTCTCCGTATTTGACTGAAGAAGTCTACTGTGTAGGCGAAGCGTTTTAACAATAAAGATACCCAACTGTCGGTATTTTATACCATTTACAACGTACCAGTAGACCTGTTGCAGTGTTCCTCCATTTTTATGTATTTAACATAAGAACCGACCATCTTTTTGCACAAATTTGGAGTACCTAGTGGAAGTAAAGTTCGAGGAAAGATGGGCAGGTGGAGGACACAAGTCAGTCATTAGAAGAGGGAATTTCAAGAGGACGAGAGAATTTCTGAATGCGGTGCTGTGGAACAGAGAACTGGAGGGAGAGTCAGAGGATGAGATAAGGAGGAAAATGCTGAGAGGCAGAGAAGAACTTGGTAATGAATAGTAATGGGACCAATCCTGTTATCTGCCTCAGTGTTGGAGGCAATGATGTAGGCAAGCGTAGCAGTGAGGATTTAGAAGGTATTAGGCAGCAATAGACATTATTAGGAATAAGGGTGGGAACCCTTTGATATGTGGCATTTTGCCCAGGAGAGGAGTTGAAAATGAATGACTGTCCAGGGCAATTGCTGTCAATTGCTGGCTGGACAAACACTGTAAGGAAAATTCAGTAACATTCATAGACAACTAGGACCTCTTCTATAGCAGAAATGACATGTATGACAGGGATGGGGTTCACTTATCTAGGTTCGGGGTGGGAGCACTGGCCAGTGCAGTGGAGGGAGCTGTTAAGTCTTTAAACTGGAAACAGTAATATGGGCTTTGGTGGAAAATCAATGAATTCTCAGTGTAGCGATAGTGGGAGTTTTAGGAAAAACAGTAATAGGCAGAATGAGGTAGAGTTATTGGTGAATAATGGAAACCCAGTGGCACTAGGTAACAATGACAGTAACAGGTATAGTGGAGGAACAGAAATCAGCAGGAAGAGAATAGAGAAGGAAGGTTTTCTAAACATATTTTATACCAAAACTCGTAGTGCGAGGAATAAGATGGACGAATTGAGATTAGTTGCAAGTGCAGGTAACGTTGATGTTTCTGCCATAACTGAGACGTGGTTTAATATGAAAAATAGGGACATGCCTGCTGAATGTCACATTCAGGGTTTTAAATTGTTTCAAGTAGACAGAAGTATTGGTAAGGGGTGGGGTGGCACTCTATGTCCGAGATCGTTTAAATTGTTGCATAAAAACTGGTATAAAGTCTGAAATAACACATACAGTCTGTCTGGATAGAATTTTCAGAGGGGTATGAAAAATTGATTTTAGGCGTGATATACCGTTCCCCAAACTTAGATAGGGACCAAGGGAGGCTACTATGGGAGGAAGTATGACAGTAAGGATAACCCAGTAATGGTCCCAGGTTTTCGCTTAGCAGATTACAATGGGCTTAGAGAACACTTATCATCTGATGACTGGGGTAACGAAGAGAGCTATCATTATGACAGTTTTCTAAACACTATATATGCTGCCCAAAGAACGTTTATCCCGTATAAAGAAATTAGATCGAATAGAAATGACCCAAAATGCATGAGTAATAGGCTCAAATATCTTTTAGAGCAGAAGAAAGGAATTTATAGGCGCATCAAAAGACGTGAGGGTCATCTTATGAATCAGTATATTGATATTAAGAGGGACGTTAAAAAGGGTATAAGAAAAGCTAAACGGGACTACGAAGTAAAGTTGCTAGGGATTTGAAAACTAACCCAAAAGGTTTTTTCCAGATTCATAGAACAAAAGTTAGAGATAAGACAGGTCCCTTTAAAAATAACTCTGGGCATGTTACTGACAAAGAGAATGAAATGTGCTCGATTCTTAATAATTATTTTCTCTCGGTTTTCACTTAGGAGGACACTAACAATATCCCAGTAATTAATTTTTTAGTGGGTCTGAAGAAGATAAATTATGCAATATCACAGTCACTACCGAATTGGTTATCAAACAGATAGACCGATTAAAGCAAAATAAATCCCCGGGCCCTGATGAACTTTTTTCAAGGGTTCTTAAAGAGTGTAAAATGGAATTTTGTGAACCATTGACTATTTTTAATTTATCTCTTCAAACAGGTGTAGTGTCTGATATGTGGAAGATGGCTAATGTAATTCCTATTTTTAAAGCAGGGGACAAGTCGTTACCGTCAAATTACCGCCCAATAAGCCTAACCTCAATTGTGGGCAAATTACTAGAGTCAATTATAGCTGAGATTATAAGAAGCCATCTCGATAAGCATAGCTTGATTAATGATACTCAACATGGATTCACGAGGGGCCGTTCTTGTCTAATTAATTTATTAACCTTCTTCAGTAAAGCTTTTGAGGCCGTTGATCACGATAAAGAATTCGATATTGTTTATTTACATTTTAGTAAGGTTTTGATAGAGTACCACACCAGAGATTGTTAAAGAAAGTGGCAGCTCATGGCATTGGGGGAAAAATGCTGTCATGGATTGAGTCATGGCTCACCAATAGGAAGCAGAGAGTATGCTTAAATGGGGTTAAATCCGAGTGAGGATCTGTAACAAGTGGCGTACCACAGGGATCAATCTTGGGCCCGTTGTTGTTTATAATATATATCAATGACCTTGATGTGGGAATTGCTAGTGATATGAGCAAATTTGCAGATGACACAAAGATGACACAGATGTTAGGGAACTTCTGGAGGATTTAGACAAACTCAATTCCTGGTCAGAAAAGTGGCAGATGCAGTTCAATGTAGAGGGTTGTTTGTGAGCCTATGGTGATATGTCAAGCATATCATCATAGGCTTACATCAGCAGAATAACCTATGCGGCCAGCGCTCCCCTTGCATATCTAGGAGTAGTGTTCAGGAATCTTAACAGAGAGTCAGTCTGGGCTCTTTATACAACATAGGTTAGGTCTGTCTGGGAGTACGCAGCACCAATATGGGACCCACACATGGGGAAGCATGTTAAGAAACTGAAGAAAGTGCAACGAGACTAGTGTCAGAGCTAAGAAGTATGAGCTACCAGTATAGGCTACAGGCATTGAATCTAAAAACCCTGGAGGACAGAAGGAGAGCCAAGATAACAAACAGTATTCAAAATATTCAAAGGAATTGATAGGTTGGTGAGAGACAAGCACAGAGACGCCAGGAAGTATTTCTTCAGTTTTGATTGATCTGGAAGTGGAATGACCTGGTTTGGAAGTGGTGGAGGCAGTCCCCATACGGTCTTCAGGGCAGGTACGATAGAGCTACAAGTGAAAATGTAAGGGGCAAGTTAAGAAGTGGGGCCAGGAGCTGAGACTCGTCACCTGCAACCACATGATGATGAGTACAAGTAAATGAGTACACACACACACACACACACGTCTCTATGATACGTGTGTTAGCCAGGTAGCGTAATAACCACCTAGAATATATGACAGCATCTTACAGACAAAATAAATAGTGGTGAATACAGCAGCACTCAGAAGTAAGGAAGAGAGACAGGATGGACAAGCAGGAAGAATAATACAGAATCAAACACAACACTCAAAACTGTGCAACGCAAGATAAAATTAAAAAAAAAATAGCAACACAACAAGATAATTTTACACAATAACAACAAAATCACCGCTGGAAATCTACCGGACATTAATTAGGACATTCGTACAAAATATATTTCGAAAACCAGAGAGATCTGACGTACAGTGGAGGTCAACTCACCGTACACTTCTCTCTATCAAAAAAAAAAAAAAAAATACCGCATTGAAATCATAGCAAAACATTGATGTAGTGATTGATGTATCATCAACTTGTCCAGTGCCTCACGTGCTGCCCTGGAGTTTTGCGACTCACTTGCCGCGAGTTCGATCCCTACGCGTACTTTTTTTTTAACGGTTAGTTAATGGGGGTTTGAAGACTATCTATTACACTAGGGCCGTCAAGGCTACAGGGTTGACCGCCAGTCAAGATTACTTTTATATACATGAATAGAAATTGAAATTAAACTCTCAGTGTATATATACGGGACACAGGTCAGCAGGACACAGGTCAAGAGAGCACAGGTCAGCAGAACACAGGTCAGCAGGATACGGGTCAGCAGGACACAAGTCAGCAGGACACAAATCAGCAGGGCACAGGTCAGCAGGACACAGGTCAGCAAGATACGGGTCAGCACAACACAAGTCAGCAGGACACAGGTCAGCAGAGCACAGGTCAGCAGGACACAGGTCAGCAGGACACGGGTCAGCAGGACACAGGTCAGCAGGACACAGGTCAGCAGGACACAGGTCACCAGGACACGGGTCAGCAGGACACAGGTCAGCAGGACACGGGTCAGCAGGACACAGGTCAGCAGGACAAAGGTCAGCAGGACACAGGTCAGCAGGACACAGGTCAGCAGGACACAGGTCAGCAGGACACAGGTCAGCAGGACACAGCAGCTGAATGCGAAAAAAATGATCCCATTTGTTGGGATTACTGTCACTCTGGTGCCCTCCCTCCAGTAGACGGGTAGATGACTGACAGTAGACGGGTAGATGACTGACAGTAGACCGGTAGATGACTGACAGTAGACGGGTAGATGACTGACAGTAGACCGGTAGATGACTGACAGTAGACGGGTAGATGGTTGACAGTAGACCGGTAGATGACTGACAGTAGACGGGTAGATGGTTGACAGTAGACGGGTAGATGACTGACAGTAGACGGGTAGATGACTGACAGTAGACCGGTAGATGACTGACAGTAGACGGGTAGATGGTTGACAGTAGACCGGTAGATGACTGACAGTAGACGGGTAGATGGTTGACAGTAGACGGGTAGATGACTGACAGTAGACGGGTAGATGGTTGACAGTAGACCGGTAGATGAGTGACAGTAGACGGGTAGATGGTTGACAGTAGACTGGTATATGACTGACAGTAGACGGGTAGATGGTTGACAGTAGACCGGTAGATGACTGACAGTAGACGGGTAGATGGTTGACAGTAGACCGGTAGATGACTGACAGTAGACGGGTAGATGGTTGACAGTAGACCGGTTGATGACTGACAGTAGACGGGTAGATGGTTGACAGTAGACAGGTAGATGACTGACAGTAGACTGGTAGATGGTTGACAGTAGACGGGTAGATGACTGACAGTAGACGGGTAGATGGTTGACAGTAGACCGGTAGATGACTGACAGTAGACGAGTAGATGGTTGACAGTAGACGGGTAGATGACTGACAGTAGACGGGTAGATGGTTGAGAGTAGACCGGTAGATGACTGACACTAGACGGGTAGATGGTTGACAGTAGACCGGTAGATGACTGACAGTAGACGGGTAGATGGTTGACAGTAGACCGGTAGATGACTGACAGTAGACGGGAAGATGGCTGACAGTAGACGGGTAGATGACTGACAGTAGACGGGTAGATGGTTGACAGTAGACCGGTAGATGACTGACAGTTGACGGGTAGATGGTTGACAGTAGACTGGTAGATGACTGACAGTAGGCGGGTAGATGGTTGACAGTAGACCGGTAGATGACTGACAGTAGACGGGTAGATGGTTGACAGTAGACTGGTAGATGACTGACAGTAGACGGTTAGATGGTTGACAGTAGACCGGTAGATGACTGACAGTAGACGGGTAGATGGTTGACAGTAGACTGGTAGATGACTGACAGTAGACGGGTAGATGGTTGACAGTAGACCGGTAGATGACTGACAGTAGACGGGTAGATGGTTGACAGTAGACCGGTAGATGACTGACAGTACACGGGTAGATGGTTGACAGTAGACCGGTAGATGACTGACAGTAGACGGGTAGGTGTTTGACAGTAGACCGGTAGATGACTGACAGTAGACGGGTAGATGGTTGACAGTAGACCGGTAGATGACTGACAGTAGACGGGTAGATGGTTGACAGTAGACTGGTAGATGACTGACAGTAGACGGGTAGATGGTTGACAGTAGACCGGTAGATGACTGACACTAGACGGGTAGATGGTTGACAGTAGACCGGTAGATGGTTGACAGTAGACGGGTAGATTGTTGACAGTAGACGGGTAGATGATTGACAGTAGACGGGTAGATGGTTGACAGTAGACGAGTAGATGGCTGACAGTAGACGGATAGATTTTTGACAATAACGGGTAGATGATTGACAGTAGACGGGTACATGATTGACAGTAGACGGGTAGATGGTTGACAGTAGACCGGTAGATGACTGACAGTAGACGGGTAGGTGTTTGACAGTAGACCGGTAGATGACTGACAGTAGACGGGTAGATGGTTGACAGTAGACGGGTAGATGACTGACAGTAGACGGGTAGGTGCTTGACAGTAGACCGGTAGATGACTGACAGTAGACGGGTTGGTGGTTGACAGTAGACCGGTAGATGACTGACAGTAGACGGGTAGGTGGTTGACAGTAGACCGGTAGATGACTGACAGTA
>NC_091299.1:32944423-32954214 GCF_038502225.1 Cherax quadricarinatus
TCATCAATCAAAACAAAAAAAAAGATATATACATAAATGAGTCTCACAAGAAAACGTCAGAACCTCCTGTACAGAGTAAGAAAACTAAAACGTCAGAACCTCCTGTACAGAGTAAGAAAACTAAAACGTCAGAACCTCCTGTACAGAGTAAGAAAACTAAAACGTCAGAACCTCCTGTACAGAGTAAGAAAACTAAAACGTCAGAACCTCCTGTACAGAGTAAGAAAACTAAAACGTCAGAACCTCCTGTACAGAGTAAGAAAACTAAAACGTCAGAACCTCCTGTACAGAGTAAGAAAACTAAAACGTCAGAACCTCCTGTACAGAGTAAGAAAACTAAAACGTCAGAACCTCCTGTACAGAGTAAGAAAACTAAAACGTCAGAACCTCCTGTACAGAGTAAGAAAACTAAAACGTCAGAACCTCCTGTACAGAGTAAGAAAACTAAAACGTCAGAACCTCCTGTACAGAGTAAGAAAACTAAAACGTCAGAACCTCCTGTACAGAGTAAGAAAACTAAAACGTCAGAACCTCCTGTACAGAGTAAGAAAACTAAAACGTGAGAATAATGATAAAATTCACCAGTGTTTCGCACGTGATGGAAAAAATCTAGGAAGGAAAACAAATGTTGGCGGTGTGTACTATACTACAAATTATTATTATTATTATAATCAAAAAAGAAGCGCTAAGCCAAAGGACTATACAGCAATACTACAAATGAAAATGAACTGGCAAACTTCCTTCGAGATGCAAACCTTACAGAGTCTGACTAACATTAGTGACCAAATCTTTATACTACGTTAGTGTATGTTATTATTCCGTTATTGAACTAATCCCTGTACTATCACTTCCAGGATAGTGTTTACTACCTCACTGTCTCATGTTTCTCATACAGTTCCTTGTGTGTCTCAAATTGTGAAATCTTTCCAGACTTCCCATTTACAGTTTATTATTGTTAATAATATCTTTATTAATATCCGTATTACCAACTCCTTGTACCATCATGTACTAGCTAGTACCAAATACCTTATATACTATTTCTTTTTATACTCTTAATTGCTCAAAGTTTATACCATAAGGCAAACCTTACTCCCAGATTATTTTTATATCAGAGTTACTATCTAGCCATTTAATTTTGTTTACCACTACTTAATTTTAGTCCCTTTATATATTTCACAATATTCTCCTGAAATAGTTCTCTACATACCTATACCTTGTACTTCCCTTTACTCAGTTTTTACTCTACTCTTAATTTTAATATCAAATAAAGGGTAAATTCAGGTGCTAGAATATTTTTCCCCCTTATTCATATAGTCATTTGTTTAAATAATTATGGTGCTAACTAAGGTGCTACAGTATCTTACTTTCTTCATTTGTTTTTATAATCACTAGCTCAGGTACTACAGCATTTTACTTTCTTTCATTTATTATTATGTATAGTCACTAGCTCCTTTATTTAGGCCTTAAATATCTGTCGTAGTTCATATACTCACAATTGTTAAAACAATTAATAAATCCCTTCAGGGGGCAAGGCAGACCAAAATGCGAATTTGAAAGTGATTTCCTATGAGGGGATAGAGCCGCTTGATGTAAGGTTACTGAGGCTATCTAAATGGAGTTGTAAAATTTACATGTCGAGCAATTGCAGATATGTGAAGACCGAGTAAACTCGGTCCTGCCTGTTAGGGGTATAACAATTTAAAATGTTGCAAGGTTGCAATTGTAAAAAAAAAATATTTTTTAAATTTATTATACAAGTAGACAATATAAAAAACTTAAATGGAACTTGTTTCTGAACAATTTGTAAGCATTAAAAAAATAGAAATAGGAACTACTTATCAACAATGACACATTGCAGTGGGATGCAACTTACAAATGAAATATTCCTGAGTTCCCTGAGAAAGAACAATCATTTCACATCACTAATTTCTCAAATGAAACTTTATGAAACAATTTCTATCCTTCTTTATGCATAGATTTACTTTACATATGGCACAGGAAAATGAGGATGACATGATTATTCTTTTTGCTGAAAAACCTGCATGAAAGCAGCTTACCTAGCACTGGCCAGTGACCTAACTGTTTATCCAACCTCACACTGTCATCTGGCCTTGCTGCACGTTGGAAATGAAATGCAGATGGGTATTCCACGTTTGACAATTCATCACTACTGTCAACCAAAGAAGTACTGGGTGAATCTCTTTGAGTTAGTCTCATGCTGGTGCGGTTGCACTTTTGTCCTTTGGATCTTGCGGTGACAGAGATTGTCAAGCCTGAATGCCTTCAGTGGCTTGCATGGCAGGTTTAGTGACCGACAATCACGACAGTAAAGAAGCCATGCATTCACAACAGCAAGATCCAGAACATAAGCAAACAGCCGCATGTACCAACATTTTGATTTCATTGGTGTTTTGTAAAGATGGACCAACATGTTACTTTTGTCAATACCTCCCATGTGTGCATTGTAGTTCTTGAAGATGCCTGGGCACTCAAAGTGGTCTTTCTTCTTTGATACCTTGTCATATCTTTCAATCAGACTCAAAGGATAAACTCCTACATCATTTGTCACTGGAGTCACAACTTTGTTGTCCTTCCATCTTACAAGAAGAATATCATCATTGCTTTTGAACTCAAAATTGCCCCTGGCCACATTGCTCTTTCCATTTGTTTCACAGGAATCAGTTGTGGCTTACCACATCTATTATCACGTATTGTTCCAGTGTACCTGCAGTTATACTTCTCTCTCAGTACCTTGACCAAAGGTAGACTTGAAAAGAAATTGTCAGCATAGACTGCTGATGTTTTTCTTTTGTCGAGAGATCCTACAAGTACAAGAACAATCTTGGAACTCACTGGGAGTTTACTTTCTTCATTTGGCAGCTTTATGTGATGGTTCTCAAAAGTTGGGTTACCTTGATACTTGAGTATATCATGTATGATTCCATCTTCACTTGCACGACAGAAGAGTTTGAAACCCCACTTGTCTGGTTTATTTTTGATGTATTGCCTTAGGTTTCCAGCTGTTTTATCCTTGAAAGCAACCATAACTTCATCAACAGACTGCTTGGGTGTAGCTGGAACTTTCAAGCAAGCTTTAGTTAGTGCATTGTAAAGAGGCCTTATTTTGTGGAATCTGTCATTACCCTTCTTTTGTGTGTTATCATTGAAATGAATGGTACGCCTCAGCAACCTAAACCTCTTTGATCCCATGACTTCTGAAACTTGAATTACCTTGCTTGCAGTTCCCCAATAGTCCTCAATGGATGGCTGTACAGTGTAACCCATATACAACAGAATACCTATGAAATGCAATGTTGTCTGTCATGTCTTGAGTAAAAAAGTCTGTAAAATAATCATATGCAGACCTAACTTCAATAGGCTTTACATGTTCATATGCAAGCAAAGGGTCAGTCTGGATGTCCTCATTTTTCCATTGGGTGTCTCCTTGAGAAGCAAGATGATCTTGAAGCTGTTCTTCATCAGGGTACTCCTCCACAGTAATATGTTTCTTCTTCATGTTCAATTTCTGCTTTTTGGCTGGTGGCCCAGCTTCCTCCTCCTCATCTGTTGACACCTCTGCATCTGGTGGCAAGTATTCATCATCAGTGTCCACCACTTCCAGGTCATCTGGGTCTTGATCTGAGTCATTATCGTCCCAAACACAGACAAATTATATATATATATATATATATATATATATATATATATATATATATATATATATATATATATATATATATATATATATATATATATATATATATATATATTCATTTACACACTAGACACACAAATCAGTACTTACCGACATTGTAGAGGGTGAAATGCTTGAGTATATAAGGAGCACTCAACGAGAAACATGAGTCTGGGCGACGCCAAGCTAGAAAGAAGTGTTTACATTCTGCTCTCTCGACCAATGGGAAGCGAGGAGACGCCATCAGTGCTTAGCTGGAGCGACTCAGGGAAGGGTTGTGATTGGTCAGAAATAGAGAATGGGAACCCAGGTGCGTGGGTGGGAGTAGGAGGACATGCGCCAATACCACGCTCTCAGGACCGAGTACACTCGGTCCTGCCCAGTAAAGGGTGCTAGTTCAGGTGCTAAAGTGTATAATTTCATTGTTTTTCCTATAATTTTCCCTAGTTTTAGAATATCTGCATAGTTTTATTCCTAAGTCTAGCTGTAGATTTGCTATAATTCTTTGATTACAAGCATTGTTCTTATACCAACCTCCCACTTGTAACAATCCATTAGTCAGTAAGATAAAAGTAGATAAATATCATAATTCTTGATAACATAATATCTTATTAAAAAATCTAGTTGTAGAGTCACTGTCATTCTTATGAATACAGACATAGATCCTGATGTAAACTTTTTCTTAAATGAATTACATGAATCAAACAACAACTGTAACTATTATACAACAGACCAAACAAAGACATTACTCAGAGCAAACAATAACATAACTATCTTTAATTACAATGTAAGATCCCTGAGCAAACATTATGATGACCTCACAGCATTACTCATTTCCCTTCATTCCAGTCTGTCAATCATCAGTCTCACAGAAACCTGGCTAAAACCTGGTATTACACATGTCTATGCTGTTCCAGGTTACACAGCCATACACAAATGTAAGACATACCAGCTAGGGGGTGGAACACCCATATACTACTCAAATCAACTTGAATGTACCTATAAATCTTGCACAAGGGATGAGCATGGTGAATATATCATAGTTAAATTTAAATCAAAAGATCTGCAAAATCCCCTCACAGTTATAAACATCTACAGAGTACCACAGTCAAACATTTACCACTTTAGTGAAAAATTAAGAAACTTGATAACTGATGCACATATGAACTAAGACCACCTACTACTAACAGGAGATTCCAACATAAATCTACTACATGACCAAGACCCACAAGTAACCGAATTCACGAACACTATGAGCAACTGCTTGTTGCTACCAACAATATCTAAACCTACAAGAATCTCTGAGACCAGTGTCTCTTTAATAGACCACATCTGGACTAACACCATATCCCCTTTAAAATCTGGCATAATCACAGACATCACCACAAACCACTACCCAACCTTTCTCATAACCAATCTAGGTAGATAATCCCAAGACATTACTAAAGTTACCTTCAGACTACACAACGCAACAGCTGTACATAACTTTATAGCACCTATGAATAACACTGACTGGCAAAATGAGCTCGAAACATATACAGATATGAATGAATAAATAAATAAATAATTAGCTTAAAAAAAACAATTACCTTTATAACAAACATTGCCCTAGGAAAACTAAACAGATCACAGCTAAGAGACTGAACAGTCCCTGGCTAACACCCAGCATCCTTAAATCCATTAATACAAAGCACCAATATGAAAAACAGTACAGAATGGGTCAAATAACTAGATACCAGTCAAAACACTACTCGTCAGCTCTTACCAACCTCATAAGAAGGTCTAAAAAATTGTATTATGAAAACAGACTACAAACCATCAAAGGTGATATGAAAAAGACCTGGGAAACTCTATCCTAAATTCTTGGAATTAAAAAGATATCCAAAAACAAAAACAATCAAATTAACAAAATCAGACAAACCCCTACTTACACCAACTGAAACAACAACAGACTCAATGTTTTCATCTCCACCATAGGAAAGAACCTAGCAAGCAAAATCCCAAACTCAAACACCCATCCATCTGACTACCTCACGAGCACCTACCCGAACACACTATTCCTAGCTCCAACCAACCTAACAGAAGTCTCGCTCATCAACAACACTCTTGTAGATCAATGGTTCAGAGAACCGACATGTTGATAAATTAGACACATGTGCAACTCTTGGGTATCTTTATTGAAGAAACGTTTCACGTGTCTGACACTGCAATTTCGTGGGATCTTAATACAGGGAATTCTTCACTTGGCTAACCCTTGAGCACGACCTACTTCCACAATGAACAAATATGACACCACCTACGACTGCTACAACTCTCCTGCCTACGGTATATAAGCTACTTCTCCGAACATATGCTGTATTCTTTTCAAGATTGATGGACTGACCACATCCACTCAAGGCTGAGGGACTGATTACCTCAAACTCCTCCTGTTCTTCACCACATTCCTTTGTATGGACTGATGAAGCCACTGTGTGGCGAAACGTTTCCTCAATAAAGATACCCAAGAGTTGCACATGTGTCTAATTTATCAACAACACCCTTAAAAACAAGGCAGGAGACATAAACAACTTGCCAACTTTATGTACAAAAAAGCTTCTCAAGTATTGTCACCAATTATTGCAACGCTCTTTAACAAGTCCATTGAATCCTCCACCTTCCCAACAATTCTCAAAATAGCGAGGGTCACTCCGATACACAAAGGAGGTGACCAAGCAGACTTGAATAACTATAGACCAATATCTAACTTACCACTCCTCTCTAAAATCGTTGAAAAATTAATTCACAGACGGATCTGTTCCTACCTCGTCTCACATAACATACTAAACCCCTGTCAGTTTGGATTCAGGAATACTAAAAACACAAATGATGCTATCATACACATGCTTGAACTAATATATACCGCTCTCAAAAAGAAAGAAGTCCCGCTGGGAATCTTCATTGATTTACGTAAATCTTTTGATACAGTCGACCACTAAATTAACACACTATGGTATAAGAGAAGAGACTACTCCTTCAACTACCTAAAGTCATACCTTAGCAACAGAAGCCAATATGTGCACACAAATTGTGCAAACTCTTCCACTCAACCAATCACAGTCGGAGTCCCACAGGGAAGCGTCCTTGGACCACTCCTCTTTCTCATCTACATCAACGACCTACCGAATGCATCACAGCTACTCAAACCCATATTATTTGCAGATGACACTACATACGTCTTCTCTCACCCAGGCCCAGTCATACTCGCCAACACAGTCAATGCCGAATTACAGAAAATATCTGCCTGGATGATGACGAATAAATTTACACTGAATATTGACAAAATCTACTTCATTCATTTTGGAAACAAAGCTGCAAATGTTTCACTTAACATAACGCTAAAAGGATCACCCGTCACAAAACTCACGGGGGAAAAATTCCTAGGAATCCACCTTGACAGTCGCCTCAAATTCCAGACACATATACAACAGATAACCAAGAAAATCTCTAAGACTGTAGGCATACTATCAAAGATACGGTACTATGTTCCACAATCAGCTCTCTTTGCACTGTATCATTCACTCATCTACCCTTATCTTACATATGGAATTTGTGCATGGGGATCAACACCATTAAATCACCTAAGACCACTAATAACCCATCAAAAGGCAGCAGTCGGAATGATAACAAATTCCCACTCCCGCCAGCATACTCCACCAATTTTCAAAAGTCTAAATCTGCTCACCATTAAGAACATCCATACTTATTCATGTGTCTACTACATACATAAAACAATACACGCAAACATAAACCCTCCACTCAAAGTTTTCCTCACCAATCTTAATAGGACACACGACCATAACACAAGACACAGATCTCTTTTTGATGCACCCCGTGTCCATATCACACTGTGCAAAAACTCTATGCACATAAAGGGCCCCAAATTTTGAAATTCACTACCAGAATATACCAAAGTAACTCGGTCTGAAAATCAATTTAAGACTTCTCAAAAGCCACATAATCACCCTAGAATAAATACTCAATACTCAGTATCTAACACTACCAATAAATCTACCAATTACCTAAATCTTAAAACTTCATAACTAGACAACCAAGCTCATATATTGACAAATTACCACAAGGAAGTAAACATACCTACCAAAACCAGTATTACCCTTCACCAAATTTTATCAGTCTCATACTGTAAACTACTGTAAACTACTGTAAACTACTGTAAACTACTGTAAACTACTGTAAACTACTGAATCATGTTTCATAAAAAGCATTTTTGAATACATGAATATATCCTTTTGTTTGTGTAAATTAGATTCACTTATTAATAGAACTACTGTACAACTATGATAATTTCTTTAGTGATAAGTAGTCAGTAAGTCATTGAATTATGTCAGCCCATAATGCCAAGGCATAATAAAGGCTCTCTTTGCACTGCAACCCATCATTGTAAAAATATAATCTCAATGTACTACTTGCAAAGAAATAAATGCATCTGAATCTGAATCTGAATCTCAATCTCAGTCTGAATATGTGCCTGATCCTCTAGCTTCTGTACTAATCTCTTGTGAGAAACTGTGTCGAAGGCCTTCTTGCAGCCCAAGAAAATTCAATCAATCCCCCCCCCTCCCTCTCACTTCTTACTTCATTACCTTGTCATAAAACTCTAATAGGTTTGTGACACAAGATTTACCTCCATGAATCCGTGCTGGTTGCAGCATATAATCTTGTTCCACTCTAGGTACTCCACCACTCTCCTCCTGATAATCTTCTCCATGACTTTGCATACTATACACGTCAGTGACACTTGCCTATAGTTTAGTGCTTCATTTCTGTCTCCTTTCTTAAAGATGGGGACTATATTTGCCTTCTTCCATACTTCAGGTAGTTGCCCAGTTTCAAGGGAAGTGTTGAAGATTTTGGTTAGTGGCGCACAGTCTCTCTGCTCCCTCTCTAAGGACCCACAGCCTTTGAATACCAAGGTCACTTAGAAGCTTCTTCACCTCCTCCTCATTTGTGTGTAATTCATCCAACACTTGTTGGTATATCCCTTGTTGATGTATGCCACTGTTTTGTCTTCCCAGTGTCCCTTCAGCCTCCACTGTAAATACTTCCTGAAATCTCATGTTGAGCTACTCACATATTTCTTGGTCATTTCTTGTGAGCTCCCCACCTTCTTTCCTCAGCCTGATTACCTGGTCCTTGACTGTTGTCTTCCTCCTGATGTGGCTGTAAAGCAGTTTCGGGTCAGACTTGACTTTCGATGCTATGTTGTTTTCATACTGCCACTACGCCTCCCTCCTTATCTGTGCATACTCGTTTCTGGCTTGTCGACTAATCTCTTTATTTTCCTGAGTCCTTTGCCTTCTGTACTTTTTCCATTCTCTAGAGCACTTAGTTTTTGCCTCCCTACACCTTCGGGTAAACCAAGGGCTCGTTCTGTTCTTCCCATTATTTCTGTTGCCCTTGGGAAAAAAACCTTTCCACTGCCTCCTTGCATTTTATAGTTTGGCTTTTTCCTTTCTACTCCTGTTACTCCCTCCACTTGTAGCTCCACGATGTATTCAAAGCTCATAACCACGTGGTCACTAGCTCCAAGGAGCCTTTCATATGTGATGTGCTCAATGTCAGAGCTACTCAGGGTGAACACAAGGTCCAGCCTTGCTGGTTCATTCTCCTCTCTCTCTCTCTCTGGTAGTGCCCCTAACATGTTGGTGCATGAGGTTTGCCAGCACCACATCCATCATCTTTACTCTCCATGTTTTTGGGGACCCCCATGTGGCTTCAGGTTTTCCCAATCAGTCTCCCTGTGGTTGAAGTCGCCTGTAACCAGTAACTTCGCTCTACTCGAGTGAGCCCTTCTTGCCACCTCAGCTAGTGTGTCCACCATTGCTCTGTTGCACTCATTATATTCCTCTCTTGACCTTCTGCAGTTCTGTGGTGGGTTATACATCACTGCAATGACTACCTTATGTTCCCATGACTGAACTGTACCTACTATGTAGTCCCTTTCTCCAATCTCTTCCATTCCTTCCATTTCTTGATAACCCCACCGGTTTTTAATTAGCAGCGCAACCCCTCCTCCCCCTCTTCTCCTTCTATCCTTCCT
>NC_091299.1:32959314-32981814 GCF_038502225.1 Cherax quadricarinatus
GAAGATGGGGGAGGGGCACAGAAGACCACAGACAGAGTATAGGCTAGGTGGCCAAAGACTGCAAACCTCACTCAAGGAGAAAGATCTTGGGGTGAGTATAACACCGAGCATGTCTCCGGAAGCACACATCAATCAGATAACTGCTGCAGCATATGGGCGCCTGGCAAACCTGAGAACAGCATTCCGATACCTTAGTAAGGAATCATTCAAGACACTGTACACCGTGTATGTCAGGCCCATACTGGAGTATGCAGCACCTGTTTGGAACCCGCACTTGATAAAGCACGTCAAGAAACTAGAGAAAGTACAAAGGTTTGCGACAAGGTTAGTTCCAGAGCTAAGGGGAATGTCCTATGAGGAAAGATTAAGGGAAATCGGCCTGACGACACTGGAGGACAGGAGGGTCATGGGAGACATGATAACGACATATAAAATACTGCGTGGAATAGACAAGGTGGACAAGGACAGGATGTTCCAGGGAGGGGACACAGAAACAAGAGGCCACAATTGGAAGTTGAAGACACAAATGAGTCAGAGAGATAGTAGGAAGTATTTCTTCAGTCATAGAGTTGTAAGCAGTGGAATAGCCTAGAAAATGACGTAGTGGAGGCAGGAACCATACACAGTTTTAAGACGAGGTTTGATAAAGCTCATGGAGCGGGGAGAGAGAGGGCCTAGTAGCAACCGGTGAAGAGGCGGGGCCAGGAGCTAGGACTCGACCCCTGCAACCACAAATAGGTGAGTACAAATAGGTGAGTACATATACACACACACACACACACACACACACACACACACACACACACACACACACACACACACACACACACACACACACACACACACACACACACACACACACACACACACACTGATCAGACAAGTCATGAAGATGGAAAAATACAAAATGTTTGGAACGAGAGTAGGTTCAGAGCTGAGGAGAGATTGGAAGAGTTAAACCTGACGACCTTAGAGGACAGAAGTACCAGAGGTGACACGATTACGACGTACAAAATACCTAGAGGAAATGACAGGGGTATATAGGGATAAATTGAGAGGTGGGAAACAGGTACACAAGGGCAAAACTGGTAGTTAAACAGATGAGTTACATTGATGTCAGGAAGTATTTCTTCAGCCAGAGTGGTCACGCAGTGGAACTATCTAGACAGCTTATCAGTGTTTATGGTAATCATCAAGTGAGTCCTTATTATCTTGCAAGCTGGTGGTACCAGTTATGGCTATCATCCTGTTTGGTATTGTGCAACTGGGGGTTAGGAGTCCTGTTGATCACTCAGTGGTGGATGGGAGAGTTAAGAGTCCTTTTGATCACTCAGTGGTGGATGGGAGAGTTAGGAGTCCTGTTGATCACTTAGATGTGGATGTGGAAGATATTTATCCTTATCTCGCCGGAAGATATTGGTGACAGTGAGTTGTATCTAAGACTGCAAGGAGTCGCCCCCCTCCTTCCTCACTCTCTTTCTCTCTCTCTCTTTACTCACCATCGGTTCCACACCCCCATACACATTAAATAATGGTAATAATAATAATAATAATAATAATAATAATAATAATAATAATAATAATAATAATAATAATAATAATAATAATAATAATAATAATAATAATAAAAATAATAATAATAATATTAATAATAATAATAATAATAATAATAATAATAATAATATTATTATTATTATTATTATTATTATTATTATTATTATTATTATTATTATTATTATTGTTGTTGTTATTATTAATTACTATTACTATCATTATTATTATCACCATCATCATCATTGTGATGATTATTGCCGGTAATTAACCAATGATCTTCCTTCTGATTACCATCACATTACACAGCTGACATAACCTGATCCTCTGATGACACTATATCAAGTTCACTCTCATTTATTTACTGGGTTCCAGTTCACGTATTATTAACAAAAACAAATTGCGTATTTTAGGCTTTGAAGCTTAAATTTATGATTTACAAATTGAGTTTTTTTTTTTAGGCCTGTTAATGTTTGGAATATATTTTTCCATATTGTTATAGGCTCGTTATATTTTCTTCGATAGCCATAGGCCTTCGCTTCCTTCCTTCATGTGCGAGTGTCTGCTGAGAATATGAATACATCGTGAGGTGTATGTGTCATTCAGGATGTATAAACCGGAAGGTGTGTATTAAGTCAGTGTATTTACACCGAGTGGCAAGTATTTATCAGCGTGTATTCACTGTGAGATGTATATCTCTGTGCATATACACTCAGAAGTATGTCTCTCTGTATATATACACCCACAGGACCAGCCAATCCTAAAAGAACCAAGCACACAGCTGACCTATGTGTTTTACCTTGGTCTGAGGACATTCGGAGGTGTCGGAGCTTTCAAGCTAATTTCATTCTCATCCCTGTAAGGTGTACTAGCCTTCGAGCAGCATTAATATACTATTGTAACCACGAACGAGTGGTATTGATCAATAACAACACTGCGCTAGCCAAGGATCCGAACCCACAGGACCACCCAATCCCTGTGGGTTAAGGCGTCATGTGGTTCTCGCTCACAATGGCGGGCCAGTACAACATGGATTCGGATCCTTGGCTAGCGCAGTGTTGTTATTGACCAATACGACTCGTTCGTGCTTACAATAATATATATATATATATATATATATATATATATATATATATATATATATATATATATATATATATATATATATATATATATATATATATATATATATATATATATATATATATATATATATATATATATATATATATATATATATATATATATATATATATATATATATATATATATATATATATATATATATATATATATATATATATATATATATATGTCGTGCCGAATATGTAAAACTGGTCAATTAGCAAGAACTCATTTAAAATTAAGTCCTTTCTGAAATTTTCTCTTATACGTTTAAAGATATATTTTTTCATTAATGTTAATGTAAAAATGTTTAATTTTGCACCAAAAGCAACTTAGAAAACTTACCTAACCTTATTATAACAAGAACAATTTATTTTAGCCTAACCCAACTAAATATATTTTAGATTTGTTTACAATAATTTAATACTAAACAAACACAGTGAAATTTAATTTTTTCGTTAGGTTCAGAATGATTTTGGCGAAATTATTGCATACACAAATTTTCCCTTGTCCTATATGGCAAGATGAACGTTGCTATTTAAGCCAAGATCGCAAGTTCTGCCTATTCGGCACGAACAAGTGACTACAACCTTAATGACCCTTTTGTAGTCGATAGGCTTGAAACCCTCCCATTAACCAGCCCAACAGTCTACCAGTTCCCCATGCACCGCATGACTCGTGCGGGCTTACCTCTTCCCTATGGACACACGGACATAAAAAAAATTCTCAATACGTCCCTACCGGTCCGTAATGTTCGTACGTACGCTGGTAGGCTCACACATGCATGTAAGCGCGTACGTGGCTGTACGCAAGCTCGGTCACGAACATAAGGGCGTTCAGAAGTGAAACTAGATTGACAGATGAACAAAAGAATACTGTGTACCACTCTTGCTGGGATTAACAGTGATGTGTGTGTACAACTATGTGGCACAACAGTCTTACTGTGGTACAACACAGCCTGACTGTGGTACAACACATAGCCTGACTGTGGTAAAACACGCCCTGACTGTGGTACAACACATAGCCTGACTGTAGTTCAACACAGTCTGACTGTGGTACAAAACAGCCTGGCTGTGGTACAACACACAGCCTGTGGTAAAACACAGTCTGACTGTACTACAAGACAGACAAAATGGTAACTAAAACACACACACACACACACACACACACACGAAGAGGCGGGGCCAGGAGCTGTGAATCGACCCCTGCAACCACAAATAGGTGAGTACAAATAGGTGAGTACACACACACGCACACACACACACACACACACACACACACACACACACACACACACACACACACACACACACACACACACACACACACACACACACTGTTCGCAGATGATGTGAAATAAATGAGGAGAATTAAAATCAGATGAGGACCAGACAGGACTTCAAAGAGACCTGGACAGGCTGGACACGTGGTCCAGCAACTAGCTTCTCGAATTCAACCATGCCAAATGCAAAGTCATGAAGATCGGAGAAGGGCAAAGAAGACCGCAGACAGAGTATAGGCTAGGTGGCAAAAGACTGCAAACCTCACTCAAGGAGAAAGACCTTGGCGTGAGTATAACACCGAACACATCTCCGGAAGCACACATCAACCAGATAACTGCTGCAGCATATGGGCGCCTGGCAAACCTGAGATTAGCATTCCGATACCTAAATAAGGAATCTTTCAAGACACTGTACACTGTGTACGTTAGGCCCATACTGGAGTATGCAGCACCAGTTTGGAACCCGCACCGGGTCAAGCACGTTAAAAAATTAGAGAAATTGCAAAGGTTTGCGAAAGTGTTAGTTCCAGAGCTAAGGGGAATGTCCTGTGAAGAAAGGTTGAAGAAAATCGGCCTGACGACACTGGAAGACAGGAGGGTCAGGGGAGACATGATAACGACATACAAAATACTGCGTGGAATAGACAAGGTGGACAGAGACAATATGTTCCAGAGATGGGACACAGAAACAAGGGGTCACTCTTGGAGGTTGAAGACTCAGATGAGTCACAGGGATGTTAGGAAGCAGTTCTTCAGTCATAGAGTGGTCAGGAAGTGGAACATTCTGGCGAGTGATGTAGTGGGGGTAGGAACCATACATAGCTTTAAGACGAGGTATGATAAAGCTCATGGAGCAGGAAGAGAGACGCCCTAGAAGCGTTCAGTGAAGAGGCGGGGCCAGAAGCTGAGTCTCGACCCCTGCAACTACAATTAGGTGAGTACACAGACAGAAACAAGGGGTCACAATTGGAAGCTGAAGACTCAGATGAGTCAAAGGGATGTTAGGAAGTATTTCTTAAGCGACAGAGTTGTTAGGAAGTGGAATAGTCTAGCAAGCGACGTAGTTTAGGCAGGAACCATACATAGCTTTAAGACGAGGTATGACAAAGCTCATGGAGCAAGGAGACGGAGGACCCAGCAGTGGTCAGTGAAGAGGCGGGACCAGGAGCTGAGTCTCGACCCCTGCAACCACAATTAGGTGAGTACACACACAGACACACAAACAGACACACACACACACACACACAGGCACACACACACACACACACACACACACACACACACACACACACACACACACACACACACACACACACACACACACACACACACACACACACACACACACACATCACTAAGATATCACTAACAAAATGCCATATAATCACAACACGGGCAGATAGCGTAATAAATATATATGGTCAGTATCTTGCTCGTTTCTTCCTGTTGAAGGTCCTCCCTCCCATCCTGTGTGTTGGTGAAGGTCCTCCCTCCCCTCCTGTGTGTTGGTGAAGGTCCTCCCTCCCTTCCTGTGTGTTGGTGAAGGTCCTCCCTCCCCTCCTGTGTGTTGTTGAAGGTCCTCCCTCCCCTCCTGTGTGTTGTTGAAGGTTCTCCCTCCCCTCCTGTGTGTTGTTGAAGATCCTCCCTCCCCTCCTGTGTGTTGGTGAAGGTCCTCCCTCCCCTCCTGTGTGTTGGTGATCCTCCCTCCCCTCCTGTGTGTTGGTGAAGGTCCTCCCTCCCCTCCTGTGTGTTGGTGAAGGTCCTCCCTCCCATCCTGTATGTTGGTGAGGGTCCTCCCTCCCATCCTGTGTGTTGGTGATGGTCCTCCCTCCCAACCTGTGTGTTGGTGAAGGTCCTCTCTCCCATCCTGTGTGCTGGTGAAGGTCCACCCTCCCATCGTGTGTGTTGGTGATGGTCCTCTCTCCCATCCTGAGTGTTGATGAAGGTCCTCCCTCCCATCCTGTGTGTTGGTGAACGTCCTCCCTCCCATCCTGTGTGTTGGTGATGGTCCTCCCTCCCATCCTGTGTGATGTGATGGTCCACTCTCTCATCATGTGTGTCGGTGAAGGTCCTCCTTCCCATCCTGTGTGTTGGTGAAGGTCCTCCCTCCCATCCTGTGTGTTGGTGAAGGTCCACTATCCCATCCTGTGTGTTGATGAAGGTCCATCCTCCCATCCTGTGTGTTGGTGAAGGTCCTCCCTCCCATCCTATGTGTTGGCGAAGGTCCACCCTCCCATCCTGTGTGCTGGTGAAGGTCCTCCCTCCCATCCTGAGTGTTGGTGAAGGTCCACCCTCCCATCCTGTGTGTTGGTGAAGGTCCTCCCTCCCATCCTGAGTGTTGGTGAAGGTCCACCCTCCCATCCTGTGTGTTTGTGAAGGTCCTCCCTCCCATCCTGTGTGTTGGTGAAGGTCCACTCTCCCATCCTGTGTGTTGGTGAAAATCCTCCCTCCCATCCTGTGTCTTGGTGAAGGTCCTCCCTCCCATCCCGTGTGTTGGTGAAGGTCCACCCTCCCATCAGGTGTGTTGGTGAAGGTCCACCCTCCCATCCTGTGTGTTGGTGAAGGTTCACTATCCCATCCTGTGTGTTAGTGAAGGTCCACCCTTCCATCCTGTGTGTTGGTAAAGGTTCTCCGTTCCATCATGTGTGTTGGTGATGGTCCTCCCTCCCATCCTGTGTGTTTGTGAAGGTCCTCCCTCCCATCCTGTGTGTTGGTGAAGGCCCTCCCTCCCATCCTGTGTGTTGGTGAAGGTCCACTCTCCCATCCTGTGTGTTGGTGAAAGTCCTCCCTCCGATCCTGTGTGTTGGTGAAGGTCCTCCCTCCCATCCTGTGTGTTGGTGAAGGTCCACCCTCCCATCAGGTGTGTTGGTGAAGGTCCACCCTCCCATGCTGTGTGTTGGTGAAGGTCCACCCTCCCATCATGTGTGTTGGTGAAGGTCCTCCCTCCCATCCTGTGTGTTGGTGAAGGTTCACTATCCCATCCTGTGTGTTAGTGAAGGTCCACCCTTCCATCCTGTGTGTTGGTGAAGGTTCTCCGTTCCATCACGTGTGTTGGTGAAGGTCCTCCCTCCCATCCTGTGTGTTGGTGAAGCTGCACCCTCCCATCCTGAGTGTTGGTGAAAGTCCACCCTCCCATCCTGTGTGTTGGAGAAGGTCCACTGTCCCATCCTCTGTGTTGGTGAAGGTCCTCATTCCCATCAGGTGTGTTGGTGAAGGTTCACCCTTCCATCCTGTGTGTTGGTGAAGGTCCACCCTCCCATCCTGTGTGTTGGTGAAGACCCTCCCTTCCACCCTGTGTGTTGTGATGGTCCACCCTTCCATCCTCTGTGTTGGTGAAGGTCGTCCCTCCCATCCTTTGTGCTGGTGAAGCTTCTCACTCCCATCCTGTGTGTTGGTGAAGGTACTCCCTCCCATCCTGTGTGTTGGTGAAGGTCCTCCCTCCCATCCTGTGTGTTGGGGAAGGTCCTCCCTCCCATCCTGTGTGTTTGTGAAGGTCCTCCCTCCCATCCTGTTTGTTGGTGAGGGTCCTCCCTCCCATCCTGTGTGTTGGTGAAGGTCCACTCTCCCATCCTGTGTGTTGGTGATGGTACTCCCTCCCATCCTGTGTGTTTGTGAAGGTCCACTCTCCCATTCTGTGTGCTGATGAAGGTCCTCACTCCCATCCTGTGTGTTGGTGATGGTCCTCCCTCCCATCCTGTGTGTTGGTGAAGGTCCTCCCTCCCATCCTGTGTGTTGGTGAAGGTCCTCCCTCCCATCCTGTGTGTTGGTGAAGGTCCACCCTCCCATCCTGTGTGTTGGTGAAGGTCCACCCTCCCATCCTCTGTATTGGTGAAGGTGCACCCTCCCATCCTGTATGTTGGTGAAGGTCCTCCCTTCCATCCTGTGTGTTGGTGAAGGTCCTCCCTCCCATCCTGTGTGTTGGTGAAGGTCCTCCCTCCCATCCTCTGTGCTGGTGAAGGCCCACCCTCCCATCCTGTGTGTTGGTGAAGGTCCAGCCTCCCATCCTGTGTGTTGGTGAAGGTGCACCCTCCCATCCTATGTGTTGGTGAAGGTCCTCCCTTCCATCCTGTGTGTTGGTGAAGGTCCTCCCTCCCATCCTGTGTGTTGGTGAATGTCCTCCCTCCCATTCTGTGTGTTGGTGAAGGTCCACCCTCCCATCCTGTGTGTTGGTGAAGGTCCACCCTCCCATCCTGTGTGTTGGTGAAGGTCCTCCCTCCCATTCTGTGTGCTGGTGAAGGTCCTCCCTCCCATCCTGTGTGCTGGTGAAGGTTCACCCTCCCATCCTGTGTGTTGGTGAAGGTCCTCCCTTCCATCCTGTGTGTTGGTGAAGGTCCTCCCTCCCATCCTATGTGTTGGTGAATGTCCTCCCTCCCATCCTGTGTGCTGGTGAAGGTCCTCCCTCCCATCCTGTGTGTTGGTGAAGGTCCTCCCTCCCATCCTGTGTGCTGGTGAAGGTCCTCCCTCCCATCCTGTGTGTTGGTGAATGTCCTCCCTCCCATTCTGTGTGTTGGTGAAGGTCCACCCTCCCATCCTGTGTGTTGGTGAAGGTCCACCCTCCCATCCTGTGTGTTGGTGAAGGTCCTCCCTCCCATCCTGTGTGCTGGTGAAGGTCCTCCCTCCCATCCTGTGTGCTGGTGAAGGTTCACCCTCCCATCCTGTGTGTTGGTGAAGGTCCTCCCTTCCATCCTGTGTGTTGGTGAAGGTCCTCCCTCCCATCCTGTGTGTTGGTGAATGTCCTCCCTCCCATCCTGTGTGCTGGTGAAGGTCCTCCCTCCCATCCTGTGTGTTGGTGAAGGTCCACCCTCCCATCCTGTGTGTTGGTGAAGGTCCTCCCTCCCATCCTGTGTGCTGGTGAAGGTCCTTCCCTCCCATCCTGTGTGCTGGTGAACGCCTCGTGCTGAATCACTCGCCAAGAAAGATAAACGTGACGAACGGCCAAGCAAGTGATCGGAAAATGGCAGAAGAACGGCCATGACACGTATCATGGAGTGAAAGGGAGCAATGACAGGAGACACTGCCAGCCTGGGATACTGACACATGTGTCCAGAGAACTGGTGATTGTGGACAGTGGGAAGCAGAACCACATGGAAACAGCGTGAGGAATGATAGAAGTGATGAGACGAAGCTGAAGAAGAAGGAGAAGAAGATGAAGAAGATGAAGAAGAAGAAGAAGAAGAAGAAGAAGAAGAAGAAGAAGAAGAAGAAGAAGAAGAAGAAGAAGAAGAAGAAGAAGAAGAAGAAGAAGAAGAAGAAGAAGAAGAAGAAGAAGAAGAAGAAGAAATGAAGAAGAAGAAGAAGAAGAAGAAGAAGAAGAAGAAGAAGAAGAAGAAGAAGAAGAAGAAGAAGAAGAAGAAGAAGAAGAAGAAGAAGAAGAAGAAAACGAAGAAGAAGAAGAAGAAGAAGATGTAGAAGAAATATTCTAAATGAAAATCTAAAGCACTTACAATATACGAGTCTGGTGAGAAGGTTTCAGGAGGTCGCACCTGAGAGGTACAGTAAGAAAGACCAGCATGCTGTTGTACACATGTTCATTGTTCAGGGAGTTCCATTGTTCCATCATGTATGACCCCACGGCCATTTATTCTGGCCCAGAATATTATATATATATATATATGTATATATATATATATATATATATATATATATATATATATATATATATATATATATATATATATATATATATATATATATATATATATATATATAAAAGAGAGACACACAGAGAGGAGAAGTTGCAGTATGATTTTTCTGAAAGTGTACATGACCAGCTCATTAATGTTGTCGTCCCTAATAGGAAAAGATGTTCTTCAGACTATGCACAAATACTAGTACGTCTGTACTAGCGTGTACAATGTACAGACTTCAGTGGCGTCATGCAGACCCCCATCAACTTTATGAAGAAAAATGTGGACTATCTTTCTGCTTCAACTTAAATATCAACATATAATGAGTGTAGTTGACCTCACCTAACATGTTACACAGGCTCCTTGCTGTGACTGACGTGAATACCTTTAGTGACTTTCCTGTTTAGTCGGGAGTGTGTTGTGATTGATCTACCTGAAGGGACACTCACTCACTTGCAAACCGCTTGGCTATGTTGGATCATCTGACCACAAGGTTGTCTTTAACATACAGAAGATTCCAGTACAGCGAGGTGAGGAATCTGCACACACAACCCGGCTGTGGGAAAGAGGAAACTGGACGGCTATTTCTCAGAGGTCGCCACCTCTGACTGGAATGCTCTTCTCCAAGATGACGTTAATAATCAAGTGAATTCCTTCACTAAACATATCCTTAATCTTCGACATAATTATATCCCTCACCAAGCACTATGTTACGAAACCTTCAGATCAGGCTTGAAAAACTGAGACACTTATGCAACGTATGGGAATCTTTATTGAAGAAACGTTTTACCACACAGTGGTTTCATCAGTCCAACACAAAGCAGGAGGGTATAAGGAGAGGAGGAGTTTGAGGTAATCAGTCCCTCAGCCTGGAGTCGATGTGTTCAGTCCATCAATCTTGTAGAAAGATTGATGGACTGAACACATCGACTCCAGGCTCAGGGATTGATTACCTCAAACTCCTCTCCTTATACCTTCCTGTTTTGTATTAGACTGATGAAGCCACTGTGTGGCGAAACGTTTCTTCAATAAAGATTTCCATATGTTGCATAAGTGTCACAATTCTTCGACTTGTCGGTTTTCAAAGCCATTCACCACAGATCAGCCTTGCTTCGGTTCTCGTTGCCGTGAAGCAGCAACTGCTAAGTACAAGGCTTGGTGAAGGTATGAGAGACATCCCACTATCTATAACAGGAACCTGCACAGGCAAGCCTGTTGGCAAATGGGAGAAGTCCAAAAGTGAGTCATCTCTAGATGGGAGGCTGATACAAAAAAAGGAAGTTGGCAGCAGGTAGAGTGGGTTCCAAAACATGGTGGTCCTTGGTCAAGGACCGACAAGGTTATTCATCTTTCTAAATCGAAAGGATGGGACCGTTTCTATTAGCAGTCAAGAAAAAAATGACCTGCTGCCAAACACTTTACTGCAAAGATGCAATATCCTGATCCAGCATTCTTGCTAGCGCAAGAACTGTGTCAAGATTGTCATTGGTGACAATAAGGCAGGATGAAGTGTATCCCCTCCTTAAATCCCTGAACCATGAAAAAGCTATGGGCCCCAGATAAGGTGATCCCAAGATTGCTGAGTATATGTGCAGACCAGCTAGCACCTCTAACTCGTATTTATCAGCACTTCCTAACAGTGTAAATAACCTTCTCTGTGGAAAGAGGCAAATGTAGTCCCTGTTCACAAAAAAAGAAGAGCAGAGCGGAAATCAGCAACTACAGACCAGTATTACTCCTGTCAATCAATGGCAAGATTCTTAAGGCAATAATCTCACGGCAGATAACAGCGTTTTTTCAACTACCACCATCAATATGGCTTTATAACGCGTGACTCTGTTGCTGATCTGTTGTTAAACCTCTCCACTAAGTGGCACCAGTCACTGGATGAATCCAAGGTCAGCTCTGTGGTAGCACTGGACATTGCTGGTGCTATCGACCAAGTGTGGCACCAGGGACTCTTGGCAAAAGTGAAGCACTGGGAACTGCAGTCTCTACACTATGTCTCCTTAATGATTACCTTCAAGATAGATCTTTAAGAGGAGTTCACAATGGTTCAGAGTCAGCAAGACATTTTATTGGTGCAAATATTCCACAGAGAAGTGTCCTTGGGCCATTGTTATGGAATGTCTACGTCAATGACCTTCTTCAATTCATCCCAGAATCCCATGCTTATGCAGACGACTGTACTCTGACATTTACTTATCCAAGAGAGGAAATGCCAGCTGCTCTCAGCTACATCAGTCACCAGTTGTATCGGCCTGGGGAAAACGACGACAGGTTAGATTTGATTCTGAGAAAACAAATGATGGTAATGTTTGAACAGTGTTAAAGATGGTAATGTTTACTGAGTGATAACGATGATTCTTAAATTCAATATTGGTTACTGGTGCTCTTGCCAAGTAATCATAATCAAGGAAACATTTAATCAAAGTTCTGAAAGACTGAGGATGCTCTGACTGCATTTGCTTGTTCAGAATGTTTGAACCCGGAGATGAGGCGGATATCCTTTGGGGTGAAATTTGACTCCAAACTGTCTATAAGAAACCAGCTAGTAAATCTTGCAAGTGTGGCAGCCAAGAAGCTAAAAGCAATAAGTCTTATCTCGCATCTGCTAGACAGTAGACTGTACGAGGCGCAAGTGCACTAACACCTTGAGTATGCTCCACTTTCTTGGACTGTCTGCCCCCCCCCCCATCTCATCTACGACTGAGCAAACCTGTCATTCCAGCAGAACCTTCAACACCAGACTGAGGGACGTGTGTGACCTTACTGCTATATACTAGGAAAATATATTTAAGGCCAATACTGTCAAAGTACCACACTTTGCTCCACTACATCTGTGGACCCATAGTTGGTCCACAGATGGTACACAGCTGCCCCACAGTTGGCTCACAACTGCCTCACAGATGGTTCCACCTTCATCCTGCTTCCTGTGTATATGTTTCATAGCCTGAAAAAGGTTCTGAAATGCGCTGATGTAAATAACATGTCTTGACTTGTATATAAAGTTAGCAACCTTAACCTAACCTTGTAAATATTGTAGTGTAAATATAAGAGAGAGAGAGAGAGAGAGAGAGAGAGAGAGAGAGAGAGAGAGAGAGAGAGAGAGAGAGAGAGAGAGAGAGAGAGAGAGAGAGAGAGAGAGAGAGAGAGACAGAGACAGAGACAGAGAAGAGAGAGAGAGAGAAATGTAGAGATACTTTAGAAAAAGATAGCAGTATTTTGGTATCAAGGTAAGAATGTAAAATACTTCTGCTACCTGACCGGCTTTATGTGTGACCTGGCTCTCTCTTTCTCTCTCTCTCTCTCTCTCTCTCTCTCTCTCTCTCTCTCTCTCTCTCTCTCTCTCTCTCTCTCTCTCTCAGAGGTATTCCTGTTGGGTGCTATAGCAGCAGTGGATATTACCACCAATACTCCCAGTTGTGTCCCTCGCATACAGATGTGGTAGTCAGTAGTAGTGTGGTAGTCAGTAGTAGTGTGGTAGTCAGTAGTAGTGTGGTAGTCAGTACTAGTGTGGCAGTCAGTGGTAGTGTGGTAGTCAGAAGAAGTGTGGTAGTCAGTAGTAGTGTGGTAGTCAGTAGTAGTGTGGTAATCAGTAGTAGTGTGGTAGTCAGTAGTAGTGTGGTAGTCAGTACTAGTGTGGCAGTCAGTGGTAGTGTGGTAGTCAGAAGAAGTGTGGTAGTCAGTAGTAGTGTGGTAGTCAGTAGTAGTGTGGTAATCAGTAGTAGTGTGGTAGTCAGTAGTAGTGTGGTAGTCAGTAGTAGTGTGGTAGTCGGTAGTAGTGTGGTAGTCAGTAGCAGTGTGCTAGTCAATGGCAGTGTAGTAGTCAGTGGTAGTTTCGTAGTCAGTGGTAGTGTGGTAGTCAGAGGTAGTCAGTAGTAGTGTAGTAGTCAGTGGTAGTCAGTAGTAGAGTTGTAGTCAGTGGTAGTGTGGTAGTCAGTAGTAGTGTGGTAGTAGTAGTGTCGTTGTCAGTTATAGTGTGGTAGTCAGTGGTAGTGTGGTAGTCAGTGGTAGTGTGGCAGTCAGTTGTAGTGTGGTAGTCAGTGGTAGTCAGTAGTAGTGTGGTAGTCAGTAGTAGTGTGGCAGTCAGTTGTATTGTGGTAGTCAGTAGTAGTGTGGTAGTCAGAAGTAGTGTGGTAGTCAGTGGTAGTGTGGTAGTCAGTAGCAGTGTGGTAGTCAGAGGTAGTGTGGCAGTCAGTAGTAGTGTGGCAGTCAGTTGTATTGTGGTAGTCAGTACTAGTGTGGTAGTCAGAGGTAGTGTGGCAGTCAGTTGTATTGTGGTAGTCAGAGGTAGTGTGGTAGTCAGTGGTAGTGTGGTAGTCAGTAGGAGTGTGGTAGTCAGTAGTAGTGTGGTAGTCAGTAGTAGTGTGGTAGTCAGTTGTATTGTGGTAGTCAGTAGTAGTGTGGTAGTCAGAGGTAGTGTGGCAGTCAGTTGTATTGTGGTAGTCAGTAGCAGTGCGGCAGTCAGAGGTAGTGTGGTAGTCAGTGGTAGTGTGGTAGTCAGTGGTAGTCAGTAGTAGTGCGGTAGTCAGTGGTAGTCAGTACTAGTGTTGTAGTCAGTGGTAGTGTGGCAGTCAGTTGTATTGTGGTAGTCAGTTGTAGTGTGGTAGTCAGTGGTAGTCAGTAGTAGTGTGGTAGTCAGTAGTAGTGTGGCAGTCAGTTCTTTTGTGGTAGTCAGTAGCAGTGTGGTAGTCAGAGGTAGTGTGGTAGTCAGTGGTAGTGTGGTAGCCAGTGGTAGTGTGGTAGTCAGTGGTAGTGTTGTAGTCAGTTGAAGTGTTGTAGTCAGTGGTAGTGTTGTAGTCAGTGGTAGTGTGGTAGTGTGGTAGTCAGTGGTAGTGTGGTAGTCAGTGGTAGTGTTGTAGTCAGTGGTACTGTTGTAGTCAGTGGTAGTGTTGTGGTCAGTGGTACTATGGTAGTCAGTGGTAGTGTTGTAGTCAGTGGTAGTGTGACAGTCAGTGGTAATGTGGTAGTCAGTGGTAGTGTTGTAGTCAGTGGTAGTGTGACAGTCAGTGGTAGTGTTGTAGTCAGTGGTAGTGTTGTAGTCAGTGGTAGTGTGGTAGTTAGTGGAAGTGTTGTAGTCAGTGGTAGTGTGGAAGTCAGTAGTAGTGTTGTAGTCAGTGGTAGTGTGGCAGTCAGTGGTAGCGAGGTAGTCAGTGGTAGTGTTGTAGTCAGTGGTAGTGTGGTAATCATTGATAGTGTTGTAGTCAGTGGTAGTGTTGTAGTCAGTGATAGTGTGGTAGTCAGTGGTAGTGTTGTAGTCAGTGGTAGTGTGGTAGTCAGTGGTAGTGTGGCAGTCAGTGGTAGTGTGGTAGTAATTGGTAGTGTTGTAGTCGGTGGTAGTGTGGTAGTCACTGACAGTATGGCAGTCAGTAGGAGTGTCGTAGTCAGTGGCAGCGTGGTAGTCAGTGGTAGTGTGGTAGTAGTAGTGTGGTAGTCAGTGGTAGTGTGGTAGTCAGTGGTAGAGTGGTAGTCAGTGGTAGTGTGGTAGTCAGTGGTAGTGTTGTAGTCAGTGGTAGTGTGGTAGTTAGTGGTAGTGTGGTAGTCAGTGGTAGTGTTGTAGTCAGTTGTAGTGTTGCAGTCAGTGGTAGTGTGGTAGTTAGTGGAAGTGTTGTAGTCAGTGGTAGTGTGGTAGTCAGTAGTAGTGTTGTAGTCAGTGGTAGTGTGGCAGTCAGTGGTAGCGTGGTAGTCAGTGGTAGTGTTGTAGTCAGCGGTAGTGTGGTAATCATTGGTAGTGTTGTAGTCAGTGGTAGTGTTGTAGTGAGTGGTAGTGTGATAGTCAGTGGTAGTGTTGTAGTCAGTGGTAGTGTGGTAGTCAGTGGTAGTGTGGTAGTCAGTGGTAGTGTGGTAGTCAGTGGTAGTGTTGTAGTCAGTGGTTCTGTGGTAGTCAGTGAGAGTATGGCAGTCAGTAGGAGTGTCGTAGTCAGTGGCAGCGTGGTAGTCAGTGGTACTGTGGTAGTAGTAGTGTGGTAGTCAGTGGTAGTGTGGTAGTCAGTGGTAGAGTGGTAGTCAGTGGTAGTGTGGAAGCCAGTGGTAGAGTTGTAGTCAGTGGTAGTGTGGAAGTCAGTAGTAGTGTGGTAGTCAGTGGTAGTGTGGTAGTCAGTGGTAGTGTGGTAGTCAGTGGTACTGTGGTAGTCAGTGGTAGTGTGGTAGTCAGTGGTAGTGTGGTGGTCAGTGGAAGAGTGGTAGTCAGTGGTAGTGTGGTAGTCAGTGACAGTATGGCAGCAGTCAGTAGTAGTGTCGTAGTCAGTGGTAGTGTGGTAATAGAAGAATGGTAGTCAGTGGTAGTGTGGTAGCCAGGTGTCGTGTGGTAGTCAGTAGTAGTGTGGTAGTCAATGGTAGTGTGGAAGTGGGGTAATCAGTGGTAGTGTGATAATCAGCGGTAGTGTGGTAATCAGTAGTAGTGTGGTAGTCAGTGGTAGTGTGGTAGTCAATGGTAGTGTGGAAGTGGGGTAATCAGTGGTAGTGTGATAATCAGCGGTAGTGTGGTAATCAGTAGTAGTGTGGTAGTCTATGGTAGTGTGGTAGTCAGTGGTAGTGTGGTAGTCAATGGTACTGTAGTAATCAGTGGTAGTGTGGCAGTCAGTGGTAGTGTGGTAGTCAGTGGTAGTGCGTTAGTCAGTGGAAGTATGGTAGTCAGTGCTAGTGTGGTAGTCAGTGGTAGTGTGGTAGTCAGTGTTAGTGATAGTGTATTAGTGAGTGGTAGTATGATAGTCAGTTGTATTGTGGTAGTTAGTGGGAGTCAGTAGTAATCAGTGGTAGTGTTGTAGTCAGTGGTAGTGTGGAAATCATTGGTAGTGTTGTAGTCAGTTGTAGTGTTGTAGTCAGTAGTAGTGTGGTAGTCAGTGGTAGTGTGGTAGTCAGTGGTAGTGTTGTAGTCAGTGGTACTGTGGTAGTCAGTGACAGTACGGCAGTCAGTAGGAGTGTCGTAGTCAGTGGCAGCGTGGTAGTCAGTGGTACTGTGGTAGTAGTAGTGTGGTAGTCAGTGGTAGTGTGGTAGTCAGTGGTAGAGTGGTAGTCAGTGGTAGTGTGGTAGCCAGTGGTAGAGTTGTAGTCAGTGGTAGTGCGGAAGTCAGTAGTAGTGTGGTAGTCAGTGGTAGTGTGGTAGTCAGTGGTAGTGTGGTAGTCAGTGGTACTGTGGTAGTCAGTGGTAGTGTGGTAGTCAGTGACAGTATGGCAGCAGTCAGTAGTAGTGTCGTAGTCAGTGGTAGTGTTGTAATAGAAGAATGGTAGTCAGTGGTAGTGTGGTAGCCAGGTGTAGTGTGGTAGTCAGTAGTAGTGTGGTAGTCAATGGTAGTGTGGAAGTGGGGTAATCAGTGGCAGTGTGATAATCAGCGGTAGTGTGGTAATCAGTGGTAGTGTGGTAGTCAGTGGTAGTGTGGTAGTCAGTGGTAGTGTGGTAGTCAATGGTACTGTGGTAATCAGTGGTAGTGTGGCAGTCAGTGGTAGTGTGGTAGTCAGTGGTAGTGTGTTAGTCAGTGGAAGTATGGTAGTCAGTGCTAGTGTGGTAGTCAGTGCTAGTGTGGTAGTCAGTGTTAGTGATAGTGTATTAGTGAGTGGTAGTATGATAGTCAGTGGTATTGTGGTAGTTAGTGGGAGTCAGTAGTAATCAGTGGTAGTGTTGTAGTCAGTGGTAGTGTGGAAATCATTGGTAGTGTTGTAGTCAGTGGTAGTGTTGTAGTCAGTGGTAGTGTGGTAGTCAGTGACAGTATGGCAGCAGTCAGTAGTAGTGTCGTAGTCAGTGGTAGCGTGGTAGTCAGTGGTAGTGTGGTAATAGAAGAAAGGTAGTCAGTGGTAGTGTGGTAGCCAGGTGTAGTGTGGTAGTCAGTAGTAGTGTTGTAGTCAATGGTAGTGTGGAAGTGTGGTAATCAGTGGTAGTGTGATAATCAGTGGTAGTGTGGTAATCAGTGGTAGTGTGGTAGTCAGTGGTAGTGTGGTAGTCAGTGGTAGTGTGGTAGTCAATGGTACTGTGGTAATCAGTGGTAGTGTGGCAGTCAGTGGTAGTGTGGTAGTCAATGTTAGTGTGGTAGTCAGTCACAGTGTGATAGTCAGTGGTAGTATGGTAGTCAGTGTTAGTTATAGTGTATTAGTGAGTGGTAGTATGATATTCAGTGGTATTGTGGTACTCAGTAGTAATCAGTGGTAGTGTGGTAGTCAGTGGTAGTGTTGTAGTCAGTGGTAGTGTGGTAGTCAGTGGTAGTGTGGTAGTAAGTGGTAGTGTGGTAGTCAGTGGTAGTGTTGTAGTCAGTGGTAGTGTGGTAGTCAGAAGAAGTGTGGTAGTCAGTAGTTGTTTGGTAGTCAGTAGTAGTGTGGTAATCAGTAGTAGTGTGGCAGTCAGTAGTAGTGTGGTAGTCAGCAGAAGTGTGGTAGTCAGTAGTAGTGTGGTAGTCAATAGCAGTGTGGTAGTCAGTGGCAGTGTAGGTGTCAGTGGTAGTGTGGTAGTCAGTGGTAGTGTGGTAGTCAGTGGTAGTAAGTAGTAGTGTAGTAGTCAGTGGTAGTCAGTAGTAGTGTTGTAGTCAGTGGTAATGTGGTAGTCAGTAGTAGTGTGGTAGTATTAGTGTCGTAGTCAGTTGTAGTGTGGTAGTCAGTGGTAATCAGCAGTAGTGTGGTAGTCAGTGGTAGTGTGGTAGTCAGTGGTAGTGTTGTAGTCAGTAGTAGTGTGGTACTCAGTGGTAGTGTGGTAGTCAGTGGTAGTGTGGTAGTTAGTGGTAGTGTGGTAGTCAGAAGAAGGGTGGTAGTCAGTAGTAGTGAGGAAGTCAGTAGTAGTGTGGTAATCAGTAGTAGTGTTATAGTCAGTGATAGTGTGGTAGTCAGTAGTAGTGTGGTAGTCAGTAGTAGTGTGGTAGTCACTTGAAGTGTGGTAGTCAGCGGTAGTCAGTAGTAGTGATGTAGTCAGTGGTAGTGTGGCAGTCAGTTGTATTGGGGTAGTCAGTTGAAGTGTGGTAGGCAGTGGTAGTCATTAGTAGTGTGGTAGTCAGTAGTAGTGTGGCAGTCAGTTGTATTGTGGTAGTCAGTAGTAGTGTGGTAGTCAGAGGTAGTGTGGTAGTCAGTGGTAGTGTGGAAGTCAGTGCTAGTGAGATAGTCAGTGGTAGTGTTGTAGTCAGTGGTAGTGTGGTAGTCATTGGTAGTGTGGTAGTCAGTGGTAGTGTGGTAGTCAGTGGTAGTGTTGTAGTCAGTGGTAGTGTGGTAGTCAGAAGAAGTGTGGTAGTCAGTAGTAGTGTGGTAGTCAGTAGTAGTGTGGCAGTCAGAAGTAGTGTGGTAGTCAGTAGCAGTGTGGTAGTCAGTGGCAGTGGAGTAGTCAGTGGTAGTGTGGTAGTCAGTGGTAGTTTGGTAGTCAGTGGTAGTCAGTAGTAGTGTAGTAGTGAGTGGTAGTCAGTAGTAGTGTTGTAGTCAGTGGTAGTGTGGTAGTCAGAAGTAGTGTGGTAGTAGCAGTGTCGTAGTCAGTGTTAGTGGGAGTGTGGTAGTCAGTGGAAGTGTTGTAGTCTGTTGTAGTGTGGTAGTCAGTGGAAGTGTTGTAGTCAGTGGTAGTGTTGTAGTCAGTGGTAGTGTTGTAGTCAGTGGTAGTGTGGTAGTCAGTGGTAGTGTTGTAGTCAGTGGTAGTGTGGCAGTCAGTGGTAATGTGGTAGTCAGTGGTAGTGTTGTAGTCAGTGGTAGTGTGACGGTCAGTGGTAGTATGGTAGTCAGGGGCAGTATTGTAGTCAGTGGTAGTGTGGTAGTCAGTGGTAGTGTTGTAGTCAGTGGTAGTGTTGTAGTCAGTGGTAGTGTGGTAGTTAGTGGAAGTGTTGTAGTCAGTGGTAGTGTGGTAGTCAGTAGTAGTGTTGTAGTCAGTAGTAGTGTGGCAGTCAGTGGTAGCGTGGTAGTCAGTGGTAGAGTTGTAGTCAGTGGTAGTGTGGTAATCATTGGTAATGTTGTAGTCAGTGGTAGTGTTGTAGTCAGTTGTAGTGTGGTAGTCAGAGATAGTGTTGTAGTCAGTGGAACTGTGATAGTTAGTGGTAGTTTGGTAGTCTGTGGTAGTGTGGTAGTCAGTGGTAGTGTTGTAGTCGGTGGTAGTGTGGTAGTCAGTGACAGTATGGCAGTCAGTAGGAGTGTCGTAGTCAGTGGCAGCGTGGTAGTCAGTGGAAGTGTGGTAGTAGTAGTAGTAGTGCGGTAGTCAGTGGTAGTGTGGTAGTCATTGGTAGAGCGGTAGTCAGTGGTAGTGTGGTAGTCAGTGGTAGTGTTGTAGTCAGTGGTAGTGTGGTAGTCAGTAGTAGTGTGGTAGTCAGTGGTAGTATGGTAGTCAGTGGTACTGTGGTAGTCAGTGGTTCTATGGTAGTCAGTGGTAGTGTGGTAGTCAGTGGTAGTGTGGTAGTCAGTGGAAGAGTGGTAGTCAGTGGTAGTCAGTGACAGTATGGCAGCAGTCAGTAGTAGTGTCGTAGTCAGTGGTAGCGTGGTAGTCAGTTGTAGTGTGGTAACAGAAGAATGGTAGTCAGTGGTAGTGTGGTAGCCAGGTGTTATGTGGTAGTCAGTAGTAGTGTGGTAGTCAGTGGTAGTGTGGAAGTGTGGTAATCAGTGGTAGTGTGATAATCAGTGGTAGTGTGGTAATCAGTGGTAGTGCGGTAGTCAGTGGTAATGTGGTAGTCAGTGGTAGTGTGGTAGTCAATGGCACTGTGGTAATCAGTGGTAGTGTGGCAGTCAGTGGTAGTGTGGTAGTCAACGTTAGTGTGGTAGTCAGTGCTAGTGTGGTAGTCAGTGCTAGTGTGGTAGTCAGTGTTAGTGATAGTGTATTAGTGAGTGGTAGTATGATAGTCAGTGGTATTGTGGTAGTTAGTGGTAGTCAGTAGTAATCAGTGGTAGTGTGGTAGTTAGTGGAAGTGTAGTATTCAGTGGTAGTGTGGTAGTCAGTGGCAGTGTGGTAGTCAGTGGTAGTGTGGTAGCCAGTGGTAGTGTGGTAGTCAGGGGTAGTCAGTAGTAGTGCGGCAGTCAGTGGTAGTGTGGTAGTCATTATTATTGTGGTAGTCAGTGGTAGTGTGGTAGTCAGTGGTAGTGTGGTAGTCAGTAGTAGTGCGGTAGTCAGTGGTAGTGTGGTAGTCAGTGGTAGTGTGGTAGTCAGTGGTAGTGTGGTAGTCAGTGGCAGTGTGGCAGTCAGTAGTAGTGTCGTAGTCAGTGGCATCGTGGTAGTCAGTGGTAGTCTGGTAGTCAGTGGTAGCGTGGTAGTCATTGGTAGTGTTGTAGTCAGTGGAAGTAAGTAGTAGTGTGGTAGTCAGTGGTATTGTGTTAATCAGGTTTAGTGTGGTAGTCAGTGGTAACGTGGCAGTCAGCGGTAGTGTGGTAGTCATTAGTAGTGTGGCAATCAGTGGCAGTGTGGTAGTCAGTGGTACTGTGGTAGTCAGTGGTAGTGTGGTAGTCAGTGGTAGTGTGGTAGTCACTGGTAGTGTGGTAGTCACTGGTAGTGTGGCAGTCAGTGGTAGTGTGGTAGTCAGTGGTAGTGTGGTAGTCAGTAGTAATGTCGTAGTCAGTGGTAGTCAGTAGTAGTGTGGTAGTCAGCGGTAGAGTAGTAGTCAGTGGTACTGTGGTAGTCAGTGGTAGTGTTGTAGTCAGTGGTAGTGAGGTAGTGAGTGGTAGTGTTGTAGTCGGTGGTAGTGTGGTAGTCAGTGACAGTATGGCAGTCAGTAGGAGTGTCGTAGTCAGTGGTAACGTGGTAGTCAGTGCTAGTGTGGTAGTAGTAGTGTGATAGTCAGTGGTAGTGTGGTAGTCAGTGGTAGTGTGGTAGTCAGTGGTAGTGTGGTAGTCAGTGGTAGTGTTGTAGTCGGTGGTAGTGTGGTAGTCAGTGACAGTATAGCAGTCAGTAAAAGTGTCGTAGTCAATGGCAGCGTGGTAGTCAGTGGTAGTGTAGTAGTAGTAGTGTGATAATCAGTGGTAGTGTGGTAGTCTGTGGTAGTGTAGTAGACAGTGGTAGTGTGGTAGTCAGTGGTAGTGTTGTAGTCAGTGGTAGTGTGGTAGTCAGTAGTAGTGTGGTAGTCAGTGGTAGTGTGGTAGTCAGTGGAAGTGTGGTAGTCAGTGGTAGTGTGGTAGTCAGTGGTAGTGTGGTAGTGAGTGGAAGAGTGGTAGTCAGTGGTAGTGTGGTAGTCAGTGACAGTATGGCAGCAGTCAGTAGTAGTGTCGTAGTCAGTGGTAGCGTGGTAGTCAGTGGTAGTGTGGTAATAGAAGAATGGTAGTCAGTGGTAATGTGGTAGCCAGGTGTAGTGTGGTAGTCAGTCGTAGTGTGGTAGTCAATGGTAGTGTGGAAGTATGGTAATCAGTGGTAGTGTGATAATCAGTGGTAGTGTGGTAATCAGTCGTAGTGTGGTAGTCAGTGGTAGTGTGGTAGTCAGTGGGACTGTGGTAGTCAATGGTAGTGTGGTAATCAGTGGTAGTGTGGCAGTCAGTGGTAGTGTTGTAGTCAATGCTATTGTGGTAGTCAGTCATAGTGTGATAGTCAGTGGTAGTGTGTTAGTCAGTGGTAGAATGGTAGTCACTGCTAGTGTGGTAGTCAGTGCTAATGTGGTAGTCAGTGCTAGTGTGGTAGTCAGTGTTCTTGATAGTGTATTAGTGAGTGGTAGTATGATAGTCAGTGGTATTGTGGTAGTTAGTTGTAGTCAGTAGTAATCAGTGGTAGTATGGTAGTCAGTGGCAGTGTGGTAGTCAGTGGTAGTGTGGTAGTCAGTGGTAGTGTGGTAGTCAGTGGTAGTGTGGTAGTCAGTGGTAGTGTGGTAGTCAGTAATAGTGTGGTAGTCAGTGGTAGTGTGGTAGTCAGTGGTAGTGTGGTAGTCTGTAGTAGTGCGGTAGTCAGTGGTAGTGTGGTAGTCAGTGGTAGTGTGGTAGTCAGTGGTAGTGTGGTAGTCAGTGGCAGTGTGGCAGTCAGTAGTAGTGTCGTAGTCAGTGGCAGCGTGGTAGTCA
>NC_091299.1:32989314-32994314 GCF_038502225.1 Cherax quadricarinatus
ATTAATATGGAGTTGAAGTGATAGGATGGAGCCTTATATAGAGCCAGGAGGTGAGACGTAGGTCACTAGTAGAGTAAGAATGTAGACATTGAGAGGTCAGGTCCCTCTCAAATCCAACCATTCTCACTAGTAGAGGTTGTTGAAGTGGTTCCAAGTCTGTACCAAGATACCCTTGTGTTGCAGTGTCTGACAGAGTGAACAATAAAATGGTATAAAATACCGAAAGGTTGTTTAGGTAAGACACATATGCAACAGTTAGGTATCTTTATTTCGAAACGTTTCGCCTACACAGTAGGCTTCTTCAGTCGAGTACAGAAAAGTTGATAGAAGCAGAAGAGACTTGAAGACGATGTAATCAGTCCATCACCCTTAAAGTTTTGAGGTGGTCAGTCCCTCAGTCTGGAGAAGAGCATTGTTCCTCCTGGCCCTATATAAGGCTCCATCCTATCACTTCAACTCCATATTGTTTCAGACTATGGAACAATGCTCTTCTCCAGACTGAGGGACTGACCACCTCAAAACTTTAAGGGTGATGGACTGATTACATCGTTTTCAAGTCTCTTCTGCTTCTATCAACTTTTCTGTACTCGACTGAAGAAGCCTACTGTGTAGGCGAAACGTTTCGAAATAAAGATACCTAACTGTTGTGTACGAATGGTATATAATACCGACAAGATGAGATTAAGACACATGTGCAACATCTGGGTATCTTTATTGTAGACGTTTCGCCATCCAGTGGCTTTATCAATACAAATTCTAGGACATAACTTGAAGACAGTAGAACTATGTACAGAAGATGAGGTAATCAGTCCCTCAACCTAGGAGTAGGTGCAAAGAGCACCATAGTCGTGGAGAATCTGAAGCAGAAGAAAGGAGCCTGGCGCTTATATAGTAACGTCAGGTGTAGCAGACGAGGGCATATTCACTGGTAGGTGGGATTCCCCAGTGGAAGTAGGTCCTTCCCAAAGAGATGGGTTAGTAGTAGTAGTAGTTGTCGTAGTCGTGAAGGTTATGTACATGTCCTCAGATCTCCATGGGGAAGTGGAACAGAATTTTTCCTCCGTAAGCCATGCGTGTTGTAAGAGGCGACTAAAATGCCGGGAGCAAGGGGCTAGTATCCCCTTCTCCCGTATAAATTACTAAATTTAAAAGAGAAACTTTCTTTTTTCTTTTTGGGCCACCCTGCCTTGGTGGGATACTGCCGGTGTGTTGAAAGAAAGAAAGAAAGAACTTGCCCACTATAGATGTCAGGCTTATTGGACGGTAATTTGAAGGAACGGACTTATCCCCTGATTTGAATATAGGAACCACATTAGCCATCTTCCACAACTCTGGCACAACACCGGTAAGGATGGACGCATTAAACACACTCGTTAATGGCTGACTAAGCTCCATCTTGCATTCTTTAAATACCCTGGAAAACATGTCATCGGGTCCCGGGGACTTATTTTGCTTCAGTTTGTCTATCTGTTTAATAACCATGTCCCTCGTGACAGTAATATTAGTTAATTTAAATTCATCAGGAACTAAATAATTGTTAATTACTGGAATCTCATTTACATCTTCCAGTGTAAGAACTGACAAAAAATAGTCATTAAATAAGGAACACATTTCCAGTTCGTTATCCGTCCCAATTGAAAGTATCAACAATTTAAAATCATGTGAAAGATAATAAACATCAAATGTACACTATATACATTGAGGGCCATTCAGGGGGCGCAACATTCTGTGTAATTCAAAATCCCTTAAATTCAAAATACATTTCTAATTTGAGTCGTGGTGGTGTTCAGACACACGTCAGAGTTGACAAAAAAGTTTCGTTCAGGTGAACGAAAGTCAGAGAGAATAATAAGTGATTAATGTATTTTCCAGAGTCATTTATTCTGTTCATGTTTATTTAGAGGTGGCCACTGACTGCACCATTAGTAATAATAATAATAATAATAATAATAATAATAATTCTTCTTCTTCTTCTTCTTCTTCTTCTTCTTATTATTATTATTATTATTATTATTATTATTATTATTATTATTATTATTATTAATTTTATTAAAAAAATTATTACAAGTAATTTTTACATTTTATATAATTTACTTTCATTTTTACATTTACTATTATTTTTATTTTTAATTTTATTATTTTTACATTATACATATTATTTTAACACTTCATTTACATTTCTATATATATTATTTATTTTCTAACATATTATATATTAGTATGATGGTAGTAAAGTGTGGGTGGAAGAGATGACAAGTTAGACAACTGGGAGAGGGAAGCCTCGCTCAGGTGTTGCTCTCGTCTCCACCATTATCAGTGTGACGACTGGTCCAGGATGATGATCAGAATGGTCCCCAGTTGTGGTCTGGCGTCAGGGAAGCTGTGTGTTGTGTGTGCGTGTGTTCTGTGTGTGCATGCACTCACCTAGTGTGTGTGTGTGTGTGTGTGTGTGTGTGTGTGTGTGCATGCACTCACCTAGTGTGTGTGTGTGTGTGTGTGTGTGTGTGTGTGTGTGTGTGTGTGTGTGCATGCACTCACCTAGTGTGTGTGTGTGTGTGTGTGTGTGTGTGTGTGTGTGTGTGTGTGTGTTCTGTGTGTGCATGCACTCACCTAGTGTGTGTGTGTAGTCACCTCCAAGTGACTCGTCTGAGTCTTCAGCTTCCAGTTGTGACCCCTTGTCCCTGTGTCCCCTCTCTGGAACATCCTATCTCTGTCCACCTTGTCTATTCCCCGCAGTATCTTGTATGTCGTTATCATGTCTCCCCTGACCCTTCTGTCCTCCAGTGTCGTCAGTCCGATTTCCCTTAACCTTTTCTCGTACGACATTCCCTTGAGCTCTGGGACTAGCCTTGTTGCAAACCTTTGTACTTTCTCTAACTTCTTGACGTACTTGACCAGGTGTGGGTTCCAGACTGGTGCTGCATACTCCAGTATGGGCCTAACATACACAGTGTACAGTGTCTTGAACGATTCCTTATTAAGGTATCGGAACGCTATTCTCAGGTTTGCCAGGCGCCCGTATGCTGCAGCAATTATTTCGGTGATGTGTGCCTCCGGTGATGTGCTCGGTATTATGGTCACCCCAAGGTCATTCTCCCTGAGTGAGGTCTGTAGTCTTTGTCCACCTAGCCTATACTCTGTCTGCGGTCTTCTTTGCCCCTCCCCAATCTTCATGACTTTGCATTTGGCTGGGTTGAATTCGAGAAGCCAGTTACTGGACCACATGTCCAGCCTGTCCAGGTCTCTTTGCAGTCCTGCCTCATCCTCGTCCGATTTAATTCTTCTCATCAACTTCACATTATCTGCGAACAGGGACACTTCAGAGTCTATTCCTTCCATCATGTCGTTCACATATATCAAAAATAGCACTGGTCCTAGAACTGACCCCTGTGGGACCCCGTTCGTAAAAGGCGCCCACTGTGATACCTCTTCACGTACCATGACTCGTTGCTGCCTCCCTGTCAGGTATTCCCTGATCCATTGCAGTGCCCTCCCTTTTACATGCGACTGATCCTCCAGCTTCTGCACTAATCTCTTGTGGGGAACTGTGTCAAAGGCCTTCCTGCAGTCTAGGAAAACGCAATCTACCCACCCCTCTCTCTCGTGTCTTACTTTTGTTACCTTGTCATAAAACTCCAGGAGGTTTGTGATACAAGATTTGCCTTCCATGAACCCATGCTGGTTTTCATTTATAATCTTGCTCTTTTCCAGGTGTTCGACCACTCTCCTCCTGATAATCTTCTCCATGACTTTGCACACAATACATGTCAGAGACACAGGTCTGTAGTTTAGCGCCTCGTTTCTGTTTCCTTTCTTAAATATGGGGACTACATTAGGTGTCTTCCATTTCTCAGGTAGTTGCCCAGTTTCAAGGGATGTGTTGGAGATTGTGGTTAGAGGCACGCACAGCATCTCTGCTCCTTCTCTAAGGACCCATGGGGAGATGTTGTCCGGTCCCATCGCCTTTGAGGTGCCAAGGTCACTTAGGAGCTTCTTCACCTCCTCCTCAGTTGTTCGTATGTCATCCAACACTTGTTGGTATATTCCCTCTTGATGTTCCCTTCTGCGCTGTCTTCCCACAGCCCTTCCTGTCTCTACTGTAAAAACTTCCTTAAATCTCCTGTTCAGCTCCTCACATACCTCCTGATCATTTCTTGTGAGTTCTCCACCTTCTGTCCTTAATCTGATCACCTGGTCTTTGACTGTTGTCTTCCTCCTGATGTGGCTATACAACAGTTTCGGGTCAGTCTTGATTCTCGATGCTATGTCATTTTCATACTGTCGCTGGGCCTCCCTCCTTACCTGTGCATACTCATTCCTGGCTCTGCGACTGATCTCCCTATTTTCGTGTGTTCTCTGCCTTCTGTACCTTTTCCAGTCTCTATTGCACTTTGTTTTTGCCTCCTTACACCGTCGGGTAAACCAGGGGCTCGTTCTGGTCTTCCCGTTGTTACTGTTGCCCTTGGGAATAAACCTTTCCACTGCCTCCTTGCATTTTGTTGTTACAGATTCCATCATATCATTTACTGGCTTTCCTGCCAGTTCTCTGTCCCACTGGACCTCCCGCAGGAAGTTCTTCAACCCTATGTAGTCCCCTCTTTTATAGTCAGGCTTTTCCCATTCAACTCCTGTTATTCTCTCCACTTGCAGCTCTACTATGTATTCAAAGCACAGAACCACGTAGTCGCTAGCTCCTAGGGGACTCTCATACTTGATGTCCTCAATGTCTGAACTGACCAGGGTGAACACAAGGTCCAATCTTGCTGGTTCATCCTCCCCTCTCACTCTGGTAGTGTCCTTATCATGTTGGTGCATGAGGTTTTCCAGCACTACGTCCAACATCCTGGCTCTCCATGTTTCGGGACCCCCATGTGGCTCCAGGTTTTCCCAGTCAATCTCCCTGTGGTTGAAATCCCCCATAACCAGCAACTTTGCTCTGCTGGAGTGAGCTCTTCTTGCCACCTCAGCAAGTGTGTCCACCATTGCTCTGTTGCTCTCTT
>NC_091299.1:32999314-33009314 GCF_038502225.1 Cherax quadricarinatus
TTCAAGGGATGTATTGATGATTGTGGTTAGGGGCACACACAGCGTCTCTGCTCCTTCTCTAAGGACCCAAGGGGAGATGTTGTCCGGTCCCATCGCCTTTGAGGTATCAAGGTCACTTAGCAGCTTCTGCACCTCCTCCTCTGTTGTTCGTATGCCATCCAACACTTGTTGGCATAGTCCCTGTTGATGTTTCCCTCTGTGCTGTCTTCCCAGAGCCCTTCCTGTCTCTACTGTAAAAACTTTCTTAAATCTCCTGTTCAGCTCCTCACATACCTCCTGATCGTTTCTTGTGAGTTCTCCACCTTCTGTCCTCAGTCTGATCACCTGGTCTTTGATTGTTGTCTTCCTCCTAATGTGGCTATACAACAGTTTTGGGTCAGTCTTGACTTTCGATGCTTATTTTCATTCTGTCGCTGGGTCTCCCTCCTTACCTGTGCATACTTGTTCCTGGCTCTGCGACTAATCTCCCAATTTTTATGTGTTCTATGCCTTCTGTACTTTTTCCATTCTCTATTGCACTTAGTTTTTGCCTCCTTACACCGTCGGGTAAACCATGGGCTCATTCTGGTCTTCCCATTGTTTGTTACCCGTGGGAATAAACCTTTCCTCTGCCTCCTTGCATTTCGTTGTTACGTATTCCATCATTTCGTTTACTGACTTTCCTACCAATTCTCTGTCCCACTGAACCTCCTGCAGGAAGTTCCTCAAACATATGTAGTCCCCTCTTTTATAGTCTGGCATTTCCCATTCAACTCCTGTTACCCTCTCCACTTGTAACTCTACTATGTATTCAAAGCACAGAACCATGTGGTCACTAGCTCCTAGGGGACTCTCATATGTGATGTTCTCAATGTCTGAGCTGCCCAGGGTGAACACAAGGTCCAGTCTTGCTGGTTCGCCCTCCCCTCTCACTCTGGTAGTGTCCTTAACATGTTGGTGCATGAGGTTTTCCAGTACAACATCCATGATCGTGGCTCTCCATGTTTCGGGACCCCCGCGTGGCTCCAGGTTTTCTCAGTCAACTGGCCATAACCAGCAACTTTGCTCTGCTCGAGTGAGCTCCTCTTGCCACCTCAGCAAATGTGTCCACCATTGCTCTGTTGCTCCCTTCATATTCCTCTCTTGGCCTCCTGCAGTTCTATGGTGGATTATGCATCACTGCAATGACTACCTTGTGCTCCCCAGACTACTACATAGTCTCTTTCTCCAGTCTTGTCTATGCCCCTCATTTTCTCGAATTTCCATTGGTTTTTTATGAGCAGTGCAACCCCTCCTCCCCCTCTGCCTCTTCTATCTTTCCTCACGATCTGATATCCTGGTGGGAAGATTGCATCTGTTATTGTCTGAGTGAGTTTGTTTCTGTAACTGCTATGATGTCTGGGGACTTCTCATTGATTCTTTTTTGCCACTCCTTATATTTATTTGTTAATCCATCAGCATTTATGTACCAAACCCTCAACTTCTGTTCTAAAACTGAAACTGTATTCCTGGGGGAATATTGGGGTTGGGAGAGCAGGAGCCCTGGTGGGGGTCTATGGGGGGTTGCAGTGGGGATGGGGACAGAGTTCCCATAGGGGGTTGCTGTAGGCGTAGGGTTCTTGGTGTGGGGGGTGGAGACAGAGGGATCAGCGTATGATTGTTGGTTTAGATTGTTCAGTTGCCTTGGGGGTGCCATGGTTGGAGTCCTTCTGCGGGTGTTTCTGGGGGTATGCTTGCCCTTCCACCTGTGCCTGTGTTATTCTGCTTTTCATTGTCTTTTCCTCCCATTCCTCCTTTCATTTTTATACTTTCTCTTTCAGTATCATCCTTTCCTCCTGTGTTCTCTCTCGATCGAGGTACACACTCCGGAACTCCAGTTTGCCTCTCAGCCATGCTTTCTCCTGCAGGATCATGGTTCGAGTTGACTCTGCCTTGAAAATTACTTTGAGAGGCCGTTTCCTTCTCTTTGCAAACCACCCAATTCTCCGAAAATTTGCCACCTGGGTCATGTCGCTCTCACCTATCACCTTCATGATACCTTCAATCACTTTTTTCCTCCTCCTGTTTTCTTTCTTCATAGGTTTCCCCTTTGGCTTCCTGGAGCCCATAGACAAAAACTGATCTCTCCCTTTCTTCCTCCCCTGTGTCTCCCATTGCATCCTCTGAGGTGTTTTAGTTCCTTCCCATGGATCATTCCTTCCTTCAGTCCCTTCCCTAGCTGTGGCCCCTATGCTCATTGGTTGGCCTTTCCTGCTCACCTGTTCCTAGCCCCAACAAGTGTCTGGTAGAGTCGCTGCATATGTCCTAGGTCCTTTAATGTCTTCCAACCTCTCATTCGATCCTAGTGTGCTCCCTGTCTTTGTCTTGGCCCCATGTGGGTCTAACAGGACTTTTGCATACAGTATAGCTTCCTTGTTCCCTCCAGTCCCTTTGTCTGTGTCTGATATAGATATTCCTGATGCTATGTCTGTATTAATTTTTTTCTCTAGGCTGTTTCAGATTTCTCAGCTTCTCTTCTAAGCTCTGAATCTTGGCTTCTGCTAATGTGGCATGTTGCTCCCACCTTCTGTTCTCTGCAGCTAACCTCACCTCCATCTTCCTTGCAAGCTTGTCTAGCTTCCTTTCCCAGTCTTCCTCCCTTTTCTCGAGCTCTGCCTCGCAATGGTTAGGGGCAGGGGGAGAGATGGCTAAGGGGAGGGGAATAGATGGTTAGGGGGAGGGGGATATATGGTTAGGGGGAGGGGGAGAGATGGTTAGGGGGAGGGGGAGAGATGGTTAGGGGGATTGGGAGAGATGGTTAGGGGGAGGGGGAGAGATTGTTAGAAGGAGGGGAGAGATGGTTAGAAGGAGGGGGGGAGATGGCTAGGGAAAGGGGGATAGATGGTTAAGGAGAGGGAATAGATGGTTAGGGGAGGGGATAGATGGTTAGGAGGAGGGGAGAGATGGTTTGGGGGAGGGGGAGAGATGGTTAGGGGGATTGGGAGAGAAGGTTGGGGGAAGGGGGAGAGATGGTTAGGGTAGGGGAGAGATGGTTAGGGGGAGGAGAGAGATAGTTAGGGGGAGGGGGAGAGGTGGTAAGTGGAGGGGGATAGATGGTTAGGGGGAGGGAGAGAGATGGTTAGTGGGAAAGATGGTTAGGGGGACGGGGATAGATGGATAGGGGGAGGGGAGAATAGATGGTTAGGGGGAGGGGAAGACATTGTTATTGGGAAGGGGAGAGATGGTTAGGGGGAGGGGGATAGATTATTAGGGGGAGGGGGGAGAGATGATTAGGGGTAGGGGGAGAGATGGTTAAGGGGGGGGAGAGAGATGGTTAGGGGGAGGGGGAGAGATGGTTAGGGGGAGGGGGAAAGATGGTTAATGGTTAGGGGGAGGGGGGGAGGGGGAGAGATGGTTAGGGGGAGGGGAAAAGATTGTTATTGGGAGGGGGAGAGATGGTTAGGGGGAGGGGATAGATTGGTAGGGGGAGGGGGAGAGATGATTAGGGGGAGGGGGAAAGATGGTTAAGGGGAGGGAGAGAGATGGTTAAGGGGAGGGGAGAGATGGTTAGGGGGAGGGGGAGAGATGGTTAAGGGGAGGGGGAGAGATGGTTAGGGGGAGGGGGAGAGATGGTTAGGGGGAGGGGGAGAGATGGCAAGTATGTGTGTGTGTGTGTGGGAGAGAGAGAGAGAGGAAGTGAGAGAGGGATGGGATTGAAGGGGGAGGGAAGGAGGGGGATAGAGTGACTGCCTGAAACAGGGGTGCCTTAAGGTTGTGGGAGTGTAATCACCTAATCGTACTCACCTAATTGTGGTTGCAGGGGTCGATACACAGCTCTTGGCCCGCCTCTTCACTGATCGCTACTAGGTCCTCTCTCTCTCTGCTTCCAGAGGTTTGTCATGCCTCATCTTAAAGCTATGTATGGTTCCTGCCTCCACTACATCACTTGTTAGGCTATTCCACTTCTTGACGACTCTATGACTGAAGAAATACTTCCTAACATCCCTCTGACTCGTCTGAGTCTTCAGCTTCCAATTGTGACCCCTTGTTTCTGTCCCCTCTCTGGTACAACCTGTCTCTTCCTACCTTATCTATTCCACGCAGTATTTTGTTTGTCGTTATTATGTCTCCCCTGACCCGCCTGTCCTCCAATGTCGTCAGTCCAATTTCCCTCAACCTTTCTTCGTAGGACATACCCCTGAGCTCCGGAACTAGCCTTGTTGCAAACCTTTGCACTTTCTCTAATTTCTTGACGTGCTTGACCAGGTGTGGGTTCCAAACTGGTGCTGCATACTCCAGTATGGGCCTGACGTACACAGTGTACAGTGTCTATGTGTGTATGTGTGTGTGTGTGTGTACTCACCTAGTTGAGGTTGCAGGGGTCTAGTCCAAGCTCCTGGCCCCGCCTCTTCACTGGTCGCTACTAGGTCACTCTCCCTGAACCGTGAGCTTTATCATACCTCTGCTTAAAGCTATGTATGGATCCTGCCTCCACTACATCGCTTCCCAAACTATTCCACTTCCTGACTACTCTGTGGCTGAAGAAATACTTCCTAACATCCCTGTGATTCGTCTGTGTCTTCATCTTCCAACTGTGTCCCATTGTTGCTGTGTTCCATCTCTGCAACATCCTGTCTTTGTTCACTTTGTCAATTCCTCTCAGTATTTTGTATGTCATTATCATGTCCCCCTATCTCTCCTGTCCTCCAGTGTCGTCAGGTTGATTTCCATTAACCTCTCCTCGCAGGACATACCTCTTAGCTCTGGGACTAGTCTTGTTGCAAACCTTTGCACTTTCTCTAGTTTCTTTACGTGCTTGGCTAGGTGTGGGTTCCAAACTGGTGCCGCATACTCCAATATGGGCCTAACGTACACGGTGTACAGGGTCCTGAACGATTCCTTATTAAGATGTCGGAATGCTGTTCTGAGGTTTGCTAGGCGCCCATATGTGTGTGTGTGTGTGTGTGTGTGTGTGTGTGTGTGTGTGTGTGTGTGTGTGTGTGTGTGTGTGTGTGTGTGTGTGTGTGTGTGTGTGTGTGTGTGTGTGTGTGTGTGTGTGTGTGTGTGTGTGTGTGTGTGTGTGTGTGTGTGTGTGCGTGTGTGTGTGTGTGTGTGTGTGTGTGTGTGTGTGTGTGTGTGTGTGTGTGTGTGTGTGTGTGTGTGTGCGTGTGTGTGTGTGTGTGTGTGTGTGTGTGTGTGTGTGTGTGTGTGTGTGTGTGTGTGTGTGTGTGTGTGTGTGTGTGTGTGTGTGTGTGTGTGTGTGTTTGTGTATTCATGTGTTGGGGGTGAGGGAGTTGCGAGGAGGTAGATGGTTAGGGGGATGGGAAGAAATTGTTAGGGGGAAGGGTAAGGGAGGGGTAGTTGGTATGTGGTTGAAAAGTCAGGGTTACACGCACTCTGTCATGTAGGCTCAAATTTGTAGTCCCACCTGTGTTGCCTAGTAATGTTACCTTCTCCACTTATTGCACTTTCTGGATTTAAGTACCAATTACTGTTGGTTATTATCCTGTTCCGTGCTCACACTGAGAGAGGACTCCTTGCTACAGTTGGCAGGATCTAGATACTTACCCGACCCCCAACACCACATTTAGGCAAGGACATACGGCTGGCAGCGATGAACTCGTTGACTCCTATCTCCTGGTTCCACTTCAATTTCTTCTCTGTGTTTTGATCGCATTTACAACGCTTTAGTCACAGCACGAGATTTGCACTTCACTGACTGCATTGGGGTCACACCTTATCACTTATCATTTATGATGGCTGGCACTGATGCCTGGCCGCATGAGACCACGACTCAGGTGTTGTACCGCTTGTTATTATCTAAGATAAGATAAGGTAAGATAAGATTTCGTTCGGATTTTTAACCCCGGAGGGTTAACCACCCAGGATAACCCTAGAAAGTCAGTGCGTCATCGAGGACTATCTGACTTATTTCCATTGTGGTCCTCAATCTTGTCCCCCCAGGATGCGACCCACACCAGTCAACTAACACCCGGGTACCTATTTACTGCTAGGTGAACAGGACAGCAGGTGCAAGGAAACGTGTCGAAATGTTTCCACCCGCCGGGAATCGAACCAGGGCCCTCCGTGTGTGAAGAGGGAGCTTTAGCCACCAGGCCACCGGGCCACAGGGCCACCGGTGGCCCGGTGTTATTATCTAATACACTTGTTATTTCTAATACACTATTGCTATCCAATACACTTGCTATTATCTAATGCACTGCACTATCAAGATGTGAACTTTACTGATTAGTTAGACGCTTTCATTCTTTATTATGAACATTGTTGCTCCGAGAAAAACATCAACGACCCAATATAATTGCTAGTTTTTTTACCTTTGTTTCCCCTCACTTTATGCACTACCTCATCTCTCCTTGACTTGCACTTAACTCTCTGGCTTGGGTCACACTTATTATTTTGAATCTGTATTAGTGTTGCTTGTGGCAACACAGCCTACGCCCGGCTCTAGGCCTTCTCTCCCCACTTCTGGCACTGATTTCACTTTCAAAATTATTTAAGTAATTTGTAGCCCTCGCCTCCCTATTCTGGTTTAGGCAGCTTGTATGTCACTTCCCGACTTGTTCACTGAACTCTGACACTTTATATGATCCCTCCAATATCCTTGAATAGGCCAGAAAGAGCCCATAACCCGTGAGCACTGAGTATGCTGTTACTCCCGCTGATGTGTACTCACCTATTTGTGGTTGCAGGGGTCGAGTCCTAGCTCCTGGCCCCGCCTCTTCACCGGTTGCTACTAGGCCCTCTCTCTCCCCGCTCCATGAGCTTTATCAAACCTTGTCTTAAAACTGTGTATGGTTCCTGCCTCCACTACGTCATTTTCTAGGCTATTCCACTGCCTTACAACTCTATGACTGAAGAAATACTTCCTACTATCTCTCTGACTCATTTGTGTCTTCAACTTCCAATTGTGGCCTCTTGTTTCTGTGTCCCCTCCCTGGAACATCCTGTCCTTGTCCACCTTGTCTATTCCACGCAGTATTTTATATGTCGTTATCATGTCTCCCCTGACCCTCGTGTCCTCCAGTGTCGTCAGGCCGATTTCCCTTAATCTTTCTTCATAGGACATTCCCCTTAGCACTGGAACTAACCTTGTCGCAAACCTTTGTACTTCCTCTAGTTTCTTGACGTGCTTTATCAAGTGCGGGTTCCAAACAGGTGCTGCATACTCCAGTATGGGCCTGACATACACGGTGTACAGTGTCTTCAATGATTCCTTACTAAGGTATCGGAATGCTGTTCTCAGGTTTGCCAGGCGCCCATATGCTGCAGCAGTTATCTGATTGATGTGTGTGTGTGTGTGTGTGTGTGTGTGTGTGTGTGTGTGTGTGTGTGTGTGTGTGTGTGTGTGTGTGTGTGTGTGTGTGTGTGTGCTCACCTAGTTGAGGTTGCAGGGGTCGAGTCCGAGCTCCTGGCCCCGCCTCTTCACTGGTCGCTACTAGAGTGTGCGTGTGTGTACTCACCTAATTGTGGCTGCAGGGGTCGAGACTCAGCTCCTGGTCCCGCCTCTTCACTGATTGCTACTAGGTCCTCTCTCTCTCTGCTTCCTGAGCTTCATCATACCTCTTCTTAAAACTATGTATGGTTCCCGCCTCCACTACTTCACTTGCTAGGCTATTCCACTTCCTGACGACTCTGTGACTGAAGAAATACTTCCTAACGTCCCTGTGACTCGTCTGAGTCTTCAGCTTCCAGTTGTGACCCCTTGTTCCTGTGTCCCCTCTCTGGAACATCCTATCTCTGTCCACCTTATCTATTCCCCGCAGTATCTTGTACGTCGTTATCATGTCTCCCCTGACCCTTCTGTCCTCCAGTGTCGTCAGTCCGATTTCCCTCAACCTTTCCTCGTACGACATTCCCCTGAGCTCTGGGACTAGCCTTGTTGCAAACCTTTGTACTTTCTCTAACTTCTTGACGTGCTTGACCAGGTGTGGGTTCCAGACTGGTGCTGCATACTCCAGTATGGGCCTAACATACACAGTGTACAGTGTCTTGAACGATTCCTTATTAAGGTATCGGAACGCTATTCTCAGGTTTGCCAGGCGCCCGTATGCTGCAGCAGTTATTTGGTTGATGTGTGCCTCCTGTGACGTGCTCGGTGTTATGGTCACCCCGAGGTCTTTCTCCCTGAGTGAGGTCTGCAGTCTTTGTCCACGTAGTCTATACTCTGTATGCGGTCTTCTTTGCCCCTCCCCAATCTTAATGACTTTGCATTTGGTGTGTGTGTGTGTGTGTGTGTGTGTGTGTGTGTGTGTGTGTGTGTGTGTGTGTGTGTGTGTGTGTGTGTGTGTGTGTGTGTGTGTGTGTGTGTGTGTGTGTGTGGGTGTGTGCGTGTGTGTGTACTCACCTAGTTGTACTCACCTAGTTGTACTCACCTAGTTGTACTCACCTAGTTGAGGTTGCAGGGGTCGAGTCCAAGCTCCTGGCCCCGCCACTTCACTGGTCGCTACTAGGTCACTCTCCCTGAACCATGAGCTTTATCGTACCTCTGCTTAAAGCTATGTATGGATCCTGACTCCACTACATCGTGTGTGTGTGTGTGTGTGTGTGTGTGTGTGTGTGTGTGTGTGTGTGTGTGTGTGTGTGTGTGTGTGTGTGTGTGTGTGTGTGTGTGTACTCACCTATTTGTACTCACCTATTTGTGGTTGCAGGGGTCGATTCATAGCTCCTGGCCCCGCCTCTTCACTGATTGCTACTAGGTCCTCTCTCTCCCTGCTCCATGAGCTTTATCATACCTCGCCTTAAAACTATGTATGGTTCCCGCCTCCACTACTTCACTTTCTAGGCTATTCCACTGCTTGACTACTCTATGACTGAAGAAATACTTCCTAACATCCCTTTGATTCATCTGAGTCTTCAACTTCCAATTGTGACCTCTTGTGTCTGTGTCCCATCTCTGGAACATCCCGTCTTTGTCCACCTCGTCTATTCCGCGCAGTATTTTATATGTCGTTATCATGTCTCCCCTGACCCTCCTGGCCTCCAGTGTCGTCAGGCCGATTTCCCTCAACCTTTCTTCGTAGGACAATACTCGTAGCTCTGGGACTAGTCTTGTTGCAAACCTTTGCACTTTCTCTAATTTCTTGACGTGCTTGACTAGGTGTGGATTCCAAACTGGTGCTGCATACTCCAGTATGGGCCTGACGTAAATGGTATACAGAGTCTTGAACGACTCCTTACTGAGGTACCGGAACGCTATCCGGAGGTTTGACAGGCGCCCGTATGCTGCAGCAGTTATCTGATTGATGTGCGCCTCAGGAGATATGCTCGGTGTTATACTCACCCCCAGATCTTTTTCCTTGAGTGAGGTTTGCAGACTTTGGCCGTCTAAACTATATTGTGTCTGCAGTCTTCTTTGCCCTTCCCCAATCTTCATGACTTTGCATTTGGCGGGGTTAAACTCAAGGAGCCAGTTGCTGGATCAGGCTTGTAGCCTGTCCAGGTCTCTTTGTAGTCCTGCCTGATCCTCATCCGATTTGATTCTTCTCATTAACTTCACATCGTCCGCAAACAAGGACACTTCTGAGTCTATCCCTTCCGTTATGTCATTCACATATACCAAGAACAGCACAGGCCTTGGACTGACCCCTGTGGAACCCCGCTTGTCACAGGCGCCCACTTTGACACCTAGTCACGTACCATGACTCGTTGTTGCCTCCCTATAAGGTATTCTCTGATCCATTGCAGTGCCTTTCCTGTTATGTGTGCCTGATCCTCTAGCTTTTGCAGTAACCTCTTGTGAGGAACTGTGTCGAAGGCCTTCTTGCAGTCCAAAAAAATGCAGTCGATCCACCCCTCTCTCTCTTGTCTTACTTCTGTCACCTTTTCATAAAACTCTAATAGGTTTGTGACACAGGATTTTCCCTCCCTGAAACCATGCTGGTTGTCAATTATACACTTGTTTCTTTCCAGGTGCTCCACCACTCTCCTCCTGATGATCTTCTCCATAACCTTGCATACTATACACGTTAGTGATACAGGTCTGTAGTTTAGTGCCTCATGTCTGTCTCCCTTTTTAAAAATT